>NC_057811.1:53828432-54100750 GCF_018294505.1 Triticum aestivum
AAACCACGCTGCCGTCGCCTCTACCCTGACGCGCGCCGTGCCTCTGCCCCTACCCCGACCACGCCGCACCTCTCATCCTTTGGTCAGGGCCGGCACTGCCCCCTTCCACCCTATTTTTTCTGCACATATATATGATGTTTTTTCCTGATTATATGTATATGTATGAGTATATGTATATGTGTATATCTGTTTATATGTCCTTTTTAAGATCTTTTTTTTTTGCATTTTTATAAGAATGTATATATATATATATGTATATATGTTCTCTGTGTATATATATGTTCATGTATATATGCAAAAGATAGATTTTTAGAAAAGTTAGGATTTTTTTCTGTTCATAGATTTTTTGGTGATATTAATTATTGTAGAACATGCAAATGTTTGTATATTCATATGAACAATGCATTAGGCAAAACCTTTACTATTTTTCGAAATTTTCTATTTGAACATTTTTTTATGAATGAGAGGAAAAAGGAAAATAAGAAGAGGAAGAAAGGAGAAGAAGAGGAGAGGAAGAAGAGGAGAAATAAATAAGAAGAGGAAAAAAGAAGAAAAAGAAGAGGAGAAGAAGAAAGGAATAGAAGAGAAGAAGAAAAAATAGAAAAAATTCTATTTTTTCTTCTTCTCTCCTCTATTCCTTTCTTCTTCTCCTCTTTTTTTTCTTCTTTTTTTCTTCGATCTTCTCCTCTATTCCTTTCTTCTTCTCCTCTTTTTATTTCTTCTTCGTTTTCTTATGTTTTATCGGGTCTGTCGTCGTCGATATACCCCTCTCCCGATAACTTCAACACGAGGGGGGTCGATATACCCCCTCCCCGATAATATTATTTTCCCATGTACATATGTCGTCGTTGTCGATATAATCCCCTCCCGATAACTTCAACACGTGGGGGGGGGGGTCGATATACCCCCTCCCTGATAACATTATTTTCCCATGTATGTATGTCGTCGTTGTCGATATATATAACTCCCTCCCAGATAACTTCGACATGATGGACGGTCGATATTTATACCCCCTCTCGACCGTGATAACTTATACCACGGGAGCACCCCCCGGCCCTCTCGCTCGACCAAAACTCTCGAGGACACCCAAACCCTAGAAAAAAACGATGTCGGTCTCCTACCCCCTCCCGCCGCGCCCCTACCCTTGAAGCGTTGCCGAGGCCACCCCAAACCCGGAATAAGCTAGGTCTACGTTTGCACTAATATATCCACCTGCTGTCATGTTTGTGTAATAATTGCCATGTTGTAATATTTGCAGAAACAATGGAGCACGGACGAGACGAGCAAGCAGAAGAGGTGTTGGGGGACATAATCTTAGCCGGAGGTGATATCTTGTCGTATCTTAACGACAATGATGGTCTGGAAGAACAGGGTGAAGAAGCAGGCTACGGTGATCAAAGAGTGGAGGAAAGACATGATTATGATGGCTTCGGTGACCCAATGTTGGTGCAAGAAGGAGCCCATGGTGACGGCTCCGATGACCGAACAGAGTCCGACCAGGTAAATATATTAGTTAAGCCTGTGCTGACTAGCTAATTGATGCATTCATTGTTTTGGTATGTACACATATTAATTAACTCTCATCTTTCTTGTTTTTTCTAGCCCTCCGGATCAAGCACAACTTCGGTAAAGAGACGAGGCCCAAAGAGAAAGTTGCGCTCGGATGAAAGGTTTGAGATCACAGCAATCGCGCGCGACGGCCAACCGATTGAACCCATCCGGACAAAGGAAGCATTTGCTGCTCAGTGTGGGGTTCTTGTTAGGGACAAGATCCCGATCAGCATCCACCAATGGTATAAGCCTAAGAAGGAAGACCCTGAGGTGTCTTATGTCAATGATATGCAGAAAGATGATCTTTGGACTGAGCTGAAGGCAAATTTCACCCTACCGCCAGAGGAGGATCCGGAGAAGCCAGTTAAAGAGCAATTAATCAAGTCTCATGCTCTTAAGAAGATGGCAGACCTATTCAGGAGGTGGAAGAATGAGCTGAAAACGTTTGTCGACAAAGAAGAGACACCAGAATCCATCGGCCGGTATGAGAAGATCAGAGATCACTGGCCCGCATTTGTGGCCCACAAGACATCGGAAAAGAGTAAGAAGATGTCAGCGACAAACAAGAAGAATGCTGCGAAGAAGAAGCTTCACCATTGCACGGGGTCAGGTGGCTACCTCAAAGCCCGGCCTAAGTGGGCCAAGGCTGAGAATGATCTGCTTGAAAAAGGGATCGAACCACAGACAATGAACTGGCCAGACCGTTGCCGGACTTGGTTCTTCGGGGCTGGCGGAAAATTGGACCCTGTATCAGGGAGGTGCGTTTGGACGAACGAGCTTTTGAGAATACCAGTCAAGAAGATTCAACAATATATCGATGCAGCGCAGGAAGGGACGTTCGTTCCAGACACAGAGAACGATGAGCTCACAATGGCCCTCGGGAATCCTGAGCACCCTGGACGGACACGAGGCATGCCAGGCTCCGTTCCGTGGAAGGCTGGTTTTCCGGACACAGGCGGTTACAAAAGCCAGGAGAGGAGGAAAAAATGGAGCAGACCCAAATTCAGAAGCTGCACAAAAGGGTTCAAGCGCTAGAGGAACGAGACGGCAATCGACATGCCGAAACTACCCCGCCATCTCCGCGGAGAAGCAGCGTGGCTTCCACCGAGCTGCTTCAGCCGGAGCATGTCTTGATGGCTCCTGCTAGCTACCCCGTGGATGCTATCACGGAGTCTCAACATTGCCACCTTATGGCGCAATGGCAGAACTTCAAAGTCAAGGCGGCTGTTGGCTCTGTTTTACCTCCTGAACCCGGCGCAACCTACCACTGCCGGCCGATTCCAGAAGGATATGCTAGGGTGATGGTGGATGAAATAACGGAGGGATTTGAGGACCTCTAGCTTGACCACCCTACTGGTGAAGGGGAGACTCGGCTGGGTTTAGCTCTGAAGACTCCGTGCCTATGGCGGAAGGAGCTCATTAACCTTCCGAACTGGACGCCTCCGGCGAGTAAGGGCACTCCGCCGCCTCCTCCTCCGGCGAGTGATAAGGGCACTCAGCCTCCTTCTCCGGCGCGTGGCGGCACTCCACCTCCTCCTCCGCCTCCTCCTCCGCCGAGTGATCATGGCACTCAGCCTCCTTCTCCGGCGCGTGGCAGCACTCCGCCTCCTTCTCTGCCTGTGCCGGCGTGCCAGAGCAACCAGCCTCCTCCTTCTCCGCCTCGTCAGCAAGGGCGGAAGAGACCCACCGCCGCTCCGGCTGCTCCGGCGCGTCGTAGTCCTTCTCCTCCGCCTCGTAAGCAAGGAAAGAAGACAGCCGCAGCCGCTCCGTCTGCTCTGCCGGCGTCTACCAGTACAGCTGCCAGAGGCGGGAGGCAATACAGATTCGCTCCTTCTCTGAAGACTCCAGAGAAGTTACCATACGAGAGGACCGAGGAGCAGAACGCGAAGATCGTGCGAGCCGAAGTGAAGAACTTCTTTGAAGGGGTGAAAGCAAAGAAACATCCACCTCCGGAGGAGAAGGTAGATCCGGTGAAAGCGAAGTGCACTCTGGCTGCCCTGACAAAACCACCAAAGTCTCCGCCGAAAGGCAACTATGAGCGCATTATTGCAAAGACATTTGTCGAAGCGGAGCGGTCGGGAAGTACTGTCAGTGATCGAAGGTTAAAAGAACGACGAGCTGGGAAAAAAATTGCCCAGCTCGGCGAACAAGCGAACCAATCGTGCCCCCCGCTCAAGGTGTCTAAACACATCGTCGCTAATGATCTGAGAATGGTGGCCGGTTATAGCAATCTTGGAGATTACCTGCCCGACGATGTACATTATGAAATCATGGAGGTGGACGAACACAAATACCATTAAGGGAAGCCTCTCATCAAAGATGAAAGATCTCTAACAATGATGATGCGAAGATTACATGATTGGTACATGAAAACCTGCAGAGAGTCTGATGGGATGAATACTTTGACGCTGAGAGTTAAACCGGAGCATGACCTCGTTGGAATTGAACTGCTGAATGTTCCATTTGAGGAGTTCTTCCAGTTTTTCAATCAAAAGGCCCTCGATAAATCAACGATCACTTGCTACTGTGTGTAAGTAGTACTACTTCTGTCATTAAGTCTCTCTATATAGGTCAGCTCTTTCATTGCATGTATTTATAATTATCCTCACTATATTATGCAGATTGAAGATCGCCGAATTGAAGAAAAGACAAATCGGTGATATTGGGTTCATTAACACAAATCTCGTAGATGCATATACGGCTGAAAAACATGCCAAAGAAGCCGAGGCCAACTTGCTACGATCATTGGTATTAAATCAAAACAAAGATATAATACTCTTTCCTTACAAATTCAAGTGAGTGTTACTGTCTTGTGCATATTCGGTTTCCCTTATTAGTCCAGGTTATGGTAATGTAATTGATGACTTATGCATGCATGCGCAGCTTCCACTATATTCTCCTAGAGATTAAGCTTGAGCAGGGAGTAGTAACCGTCTTAGACTCGAGACGAAAATATCCCGAGGACTATGCGGACATGACTCAAATGCTCGAGAAGTAAGTTAAATCGATCATTATCCACCATATCAGCAACTTTGTTCATTTCCTGATATCAAGTAATTGTTTTCTTTGTCTGGCAGGGTTTGGAGAAAATTCACCACAAAAGCTCTGGGACTGCTGAAGAAGCTGCAATTTAGACACCCGAAAGTAAGTACTATAGTAGCATGTTCCGCACATCTCCTAGTGATTCAAGCGCTAGTTTCATCAATACCATTTAGCATGCTTGCTTATCAGTTAGATTGACCTCTATTTCTTGTAAAGTGGTTGTGGCAGGAACAAAGGAATGATTTCTGTGGATACTACGTTTGCGAGTCTATCCGCCACACGACCTGTGAGCGGGGCTACTCTGACGAACAATATGAAGTGCGTAAGCAATAATATTCACAATTTTATTTTATTACCATCATTTGTGTCGAGTTTCATTTATTCATATATATGTATTGACCCCCTTCTTCATATTAGATCTTTCGGATGCGGGATGAACTCCTAGCACCAGATCGTATGCGAGCAATTCAAGAGGAATTGGCGGCATTCTTCCTTGACCACGTGATCGCTGAAAACGGAGAATACTATGTGGACCCTGTGTTCTTACAATTTAATTAGGAGATTATATTGTAAGAGATAATTATTGTATAAATGTAGCCGGTAGTGTCAGATAGATATACGAGAACTTGTTGTTCGACCAATCTCTCGGAGAAGGAGAGGTGGTCGATATCACTTCTCTCTGTATGCATATGTTCATGACGATCTTCTGTTTCCTTCATTTGCTTACTAGCTAGCGTGTCTAGTCCTCTCCATACATATATAGTACGTAGCGTCGACCAAGCACGGAGATAAGAGAGGACACTTCTCTCTATTAATTAGCTAGCTAACACAATATATGAAACACCTAAATTAACCCCCCAAAACCCCCCAACACCCCCCCTTTCAAAGAAAAAATAAAAACCCCAGCCCCTGAAATGCTGACGCGTGGATGCCTATTGGTCCCGGTTGGTGACACCAACCGGGACAAAAGGCCCTGCCTATTGGTCCCGGTTGGTGTCACCAACCGGGACCAAAGGCCCCCCTGCCTGGGCTGGCAGCAGCGGCCACGTGGAGGACCTTCTGTCCCGGTTCGTGTAAGAACCGGGACTAAAGGGCTAGTGCTGTCAGCCTCTCCACGTATAGTACTCTTCCGATGGAAGTCGGTCGTTGACCACATTGACCACGCCGCGCCGAGAGCACCACGGCGGTGGACGACGGCGAGGCCTAGGAAGGGGACGACGCGGAGCCGGGGAAGACGCGGCAGTGGAAGCCCGCGCGGAGAGGAGTACGAGGGTTCACCGGTTCGGCTGCGGTGTGAGGCTGCCGTCGCCGCAGAATAACAGGGGGTGTGGGTGAGTAGAGGGATGCCCTGGCCAGCGGTGGGAGTAGTAGGGGGCGCTGAGGCCTGCGCGGCAGCACAGCCGGCCACGGGAGGCGGGAGTAGGCGGTCCCCCCGGCGTTGCTTTGGCGGTTGGAGCAAGAAGATCAGAGATTGAAGAAACACGACGGCCGTTGGATTGACATCCAACAATTACGTCTGCTAGAATCATTTGTTGACGTATATAATAACTAAAAAAATCTTGCATACGCGTCAATTAAACAGGGCCACAAGTCAGACCACTCCCTCTTTTTTTAATAATTTATATATAGCTCATGGCAACTTCTTATGCAATTTATTGCAGTCGTTTTTTTTGGTTGGCCAGGGCCAATTTCGCATATTTCTGTGGGTTCAAACTATTTTTAATACCGAAATGTCGAGCCAGATTTAAAGTACTTTGAAGATATATTTAAATTAGGTTAATGCCCAGTGAAATAGGAATTTGAAAATGCGAAAAAACAGAAATTATAAAGTAATTGCCAATTTGTCATCTGTTTTTATATTTACAACCCATTTCATATTACTTTCAAGATTTGCAGGCGTCTTGAAAGAGTTGCAGCCCATCAGGGCGTAGAAAAATAAGTAGGCCTGGATTGGGTATTCTTCAGAAAAAATAAACTAGGCTCATTTTCACAAATAAAAAATAGCTAGGCTGGTCACATGGTGAACATAAAATATAAGGCTGGGCTAGACGGGCCACAGCCCAGTTCAAACCCTGCTCCGTCTCAACAATACCAAACAAAAAAAATACTGCCCGAGTAGCTACGTCCCAGGTGTCAGCCGATCTTGTGCTGTTCTCTTGTCTATTGACTATATACGCTCACAATGTCATGGGCCCCAGATGTCAGGAAAACACTAGGAGGAAGCATTTTATTTTTCCATACGCTGACGTGGTGGGCCCCTACTGTCATCCTCTCCATGTACTTCTGCCGATTCCTGTTGTTTGTTGACCATGTTGACAACGCGAGAGGGCGGCGCCGCGGCGAGCGCACCAAAGCGCGCGGAGGACATCGGCGTTAACGATTTAGGAGACGGTGGGGCGGCGATGCATGCGCTGAGGCGCAGCCAGCCGTGGGAGGCGGAAGTAGGCAGCCCCGCCGGCGCTGGTTTGGTTTTGGCGGCTGGAGGAAGACAGGACTGAAGAAACACAACAGACTGTAAAAGCAACAGGAGTACTTAACAACTTTAACTGAAACCAGCAGGGGCACTTAACAACCAAAGCTGAAAGCAGTATGAGTACTTATACAGGTTCAACCGTACAAAGCACGCCTCAAACAGTGCTTCTTTGCCTACAGTTAACCAAGGGTGAGGCCGCCAAGCCCCAGGACAAGGCCCAGGCGCCACCCCGCACATCCACAACCTTCTGAAAGCGGCTTCATCTCGCAACATGGTCAATAAACAGGATATTCCCTTTAGAGCCATGGAAAAGCATGAACATAATCTTCTGTCCTATTCTCCAAGATGGACGGGCCTTCATTATTTGAGACCACCCATGAATAATTATCTTTTCACCTCCAAGGGGAATTGAGTAGGTCGACATAAACATCATGTTGTGACCAAGCGCAAGTCTGACCCGACCATGGCCAGGCATCTGTATAGGAACAATAGAACTCGGCAGTTCCTGTTTCAAGAAGATCACAGCTGTAAAACTGTGTATAAGCAATAGTTTATGAACAACATATATAACAGAAAACAGCTCGTACCATAAGTTTCTCAACACAGTTGGACCTGTTCAACGAGTGCAGCAGTGGCACACATATCCCACGTGGCCTTCCACCATTGAAACGCCCCACAAGGACCTCAAGACGATCAATAAAGTGTAGGAACTTGTGGATGTCGACCCAGTCAACTTCAGTGCCATTAGTAACAGCCGAGTTATTACAGAGTAACAAACGAGCAGACTGCTTAACTCTGAAAAAACCTACATGTGCCACCAATTATAATAAAATATTAGCTAGAAGTAGCATCTTCGTGAGAGATTCGTTGCTACTTCTAAAGTTAAATTGTGATTAGTTAGACAGAATAGGTGGATTAAGAAGTAATTGAGGCAACAAGCAAGAACCAGATACAAAACTAACATGGATGAACAATTGGAACGACGTCGGGGTGGAAGATCGCAGTGAAGATGAGACCAGATTCTGCTATTTCCATCAACATTCGTGCGCCAACTTTCAGTCTGTAACACTTGAGAAAGTTTATCCAAGTTCGGCCATAAAAAAAGCAGCGATCTTCTTGGTTCATGAACCCAACTCGGAACTTATATCCATGGCTTGTCTTCACTGTGACCATTAAACTAGTGTATTCAGTTATGGCAAGGCCGAGCATCTTGAGTACATGTGTTCTGGCAGAGCAAATAATACACTGAAGGAAAAATAATATGAGAACACAGCATGTTCAAAAAAACCCCACCCTCCCAGATAGAAAAGAGAATTCTAGGAACATACTATGCGCGTTTCAAAATGCTGTGTTAGGATGAGAAGGAACAAGTGTGGCATCTCGCCGAGGGTGCAGAAACCTGTAGGGTACTCGCACTTTGGGCACTGCAAATGAAACACACTAGATTCAGTAGGAAGAAAAATGCATCAATGGCGGCGGCTGCCATCCTAGGATGACCTGCGACCAAGGGACTTGGATTTATCGGGTATGGATGAAGAATTCGTACCTGGTTCTCCATGAGAAAACCCTATGCAATCGCCGAGAGAGGGTTTTCTCTGAACAAGCAGACGAGGGAGAAGGGGATTCAGGCCCAGTGAAATATTGCCGCTTCGTCCGTCCAGCTTACTGCTAAAGCTGGAAAGGGGGGATGTGATTTGACGGCTCATTGGGCATTACTGCGGTGCTACGACCGGGGTGTGTCTACCGTGAAGTTGTGCACTCTAATTTGTGCATATGGCACGTGGACCCCGTTGCCGATTGCCCCACATATCAGCGAAAGGAAGTAGAAAGACAGGAGTAACTAGTTACACATAAATATATTTTTTGACAGAGATACTCCCTCTGTAAAGAAATATACAAATCTTTTATATCACATGCTCACCTTGCCGATAAATATACTCCCTCTGCAATGCACGGGCATTATGGGGGTTCAGCTTTTTTTATGGGGGTTCAGCTGTGAATATAATACTCAGATAGGCTCACGGTTCTGGACTTTGGGCCGCAGGCCGACCCTGCATGTTTGGGGGCCCGTGTGTTCTACCTCAGCGCTTTTCATATTGCAAGCGATCGGTACGGCGCTGGTTTTAGATGTTGTCGCAAGGCGAATACACAAAATTGAATAAAGCACGGCAGCTGTTGGAATGAAATCGAACGACAGTTCCTAACCAGCAATCAGAGTTGCAATTCTATCAACGATATACCATGTGATAAATAATACTGTCGTACTACTTATACACACAGGACACTTGTTTCACCATGCCAGATTATTACATCAAAATCTCTCGGAGGATAGATCAGTTCGGCAGTTGCGTGCTGCTACTGAAGAATTTCAAAGTTGATTTGGACCAGCTCTCCTTGCCGAGAAAGTTCGATTTTGACATCATCCCCTACCGCAAGATATGATTTAGATTTGAACCTTGACCATCCTTTAGCATCAATCATCATGCGACCATCCTTTGTACTTACGGTATATTGAGCAGGTTCATTCACACCAAGGCTGCGCATGGTAAGAGAAACTTGGCCGCGGTCGCCCGGATTGTTGAACGACTCCCTCGTTGCTCTAGGAATTCTCTGTTTGCAAACAAGAAGACATACCCAAACAGTTAGATCAACACAGTGAATCATGTGAAACAACATGGAAAGAAAAAAGAACGAAGCACTTGGGCGGCCAATGCTTACCAAGAAGGTGGACATGTTGGTTTTTGTAAGGACTTTGGTATATGAAGTGCGAACTGCAGCCCAGTCTATTGCCGGTGCAACTGCACGGGCCGGAGCAGATGCAAGTGCAAGTGTTGGTGCAGGTGTCGAAGCCGCTGCTGCTGCCGGAGATGGTGCTCCTTGTAGAGCTGGTGCCGGCGTCGGAGCAGGTGCCGGTGTCGATGCCCGATCCTCCGGTAGATCAGACTGATCCGCTGACGCGGTCGGTGCCCAATCCTGAGCTGGATCAGACTGAGTGCTGCCGCTGTCAGTGCTAGAGCAACTGCCGGTGCTCGATCTGTGCGAGACAGCGGCGATCGTGTCTGGTCTGCTATGATCAGCTTTCTAACTTGACTAGGATTCGTGACCGTGATCCAGTTTTTTTCTTCATTTCTTTTAAACGTGAGAAGGACTAATTGTGGCATTTTTGTTAAACCAAACTGCAGTTCATCATAGGGATTCAGCTTGTACTCAGACAACAGACTGATCCAATTTTTTCCAGTAATATAAGTGATGGACAGTGCCTTCGTTACTGACACGACATAAGAAGTGAAACCTGCAAAAATAGCCATCGTAGAGCAAACCAAATGGGTTATTCTGTGATGAATGTCACATGGCAAAACCTGCATCGTAAAATTGCAGGAAAAGAAAGAAAACATGACATTAAATCAATAAGATTTAGACAGTAAATCAATAACATTTACTTGATGTGACACGAGTGAATCCTTACCAGGAAATCACTATGTTGAAGTACTAAACAGAAGATTGATCGTCCAACTATGCGTGGCATGCAGGGGCCCCGCCTACTCCCACAAGCAGGACAGTCCAAAGGTCGTGACAAATCGTATGGACCGAACATCCATGGGACTGGAAATCCTGGTAGGTGCGATAAACCCTGCAATGCATACAGATATTGGAGTGTAACCATAATTGATAAACCGTCCTCACAAAAATATGATCTGGATACTTCAAAATATACAGACTGAATTGAGTGGACAGACATTAACATAGACCGATCACACACCAAAAGCAGCAGTACTAATAAACAATACAGGATTCACAAACATAAATCAAGTACTGAACAATAGTACTTACTACAGACAAGCAAAGTTGCACTAACTAAACTCTGCAGACTATTTCTTGCCACCGACCTACGGAATGAACCCTGCATAACTGACTAGGCCATGGACTTCGTGTGAGATGTCTACATGCACCATCACCATCTTGTCAACCTTGGAGAACCTAACAGAGTGGTCTTTCCACTCATAAACATGATGATGAAGACAGGCCGCATCAGATTTGTTGGGAAGCTTTACAAGAACCACACCCTTCGTAATCGAAGGCACAGCCAGGAAATTGTTGTGGTCAAGTACAGCCTCAAGAACACGCCTGACAACAATGCTACAGGAAAACACTAGTTCAGGACACGTGGCGACAAGGACACAACAGCTGGATAGTTCAGCAGTAGAACTCATCATCAGGTCTTTGAGTTCACACGGCATGACTTTGAGAACTTCATCTCCACCGCGGACCTGGTTCTAATTCAAAGAGAAACCATATCTTATTACTACCTTCGTTCAGAAATATAAGATGATTTTTGATATTATACTCCATATATGACTACATATACGCACAGAAATGAGTGAACAAAGACACTAGAACATGTCTTCAAAGGCATGAGAGCAGAGGGATTACATGCAATATCCATAACACAAGTTACTGAGGCAAATATACCCTCTTAAAAGGTAGCATTGATGTTCATAAAGTACTCCCTCCGTCCCAAAATTCTTGTCTTAGATTTGTCTAGATACGGATGTATCAAGTCACATTTTAGTATTAGATACATCCGTATCTAGACAAATCTAAGACAAGAAATTTGGGACAGAGGGAGTAGTTGAAAGTAATCTATAAGAAATCAGTGTCAACCTCTCGCATGTTTTGGTCAAAAGAGGAATTTAGAACCATCATTTGGCACACTAAAATCACATGCAAGATCACCTAGAAAGTTGTACTACCAGTACTAGTACTGCGTGTTAGATGAAAAAACACGATCAAGATCGAGAAAAAGATCGTCAACAAGAGACATTACCTGGACTTGCTTAATGAGGGATCCCGGAGAGAGGGGCTTGGACAGGGCGATGGCTTTGAGCTTGTCTGCGGTAGTCTCGGCGGGGTGCTTGCACTTCTTCATACCATGAGCCTCGACGGTTTTGGCCAGAGCCATAGACATCACGTCGGCTGGTGCTCCGGCGTCCATCCAAGAGAGGAAGCTGAGAGAGAAGAGTGAAAGGAGGAACGAGATGAGGGAGAAGCGAAGCGAGTGGGGGTTTTCTTCAAGAGAGGAAGCTGAGAGAGAAGAGTGAAATGATGGTTGCTTCGTCCGTCCAACTTACTACTGGAAAGGAGGGGGTTTTGTGATTTGACGGGTCATTGGGCATTACTGCGGCGGTTCGATCGGGGTAGTCTACCGTCACTCTACTACGGAGTAATTTAGTGCATGGCTGGTGGACACAGGTGCTGGCTGTCCCACACATCGGCGAAAGTGAGTAATTTAGTGCATGGCTGGAGGAGGATCCGCACAGTAGAGCGTGTCCACTGTTTTTCTGAAGAAAAAAAAGATTACAGCAAGCGTTTCCACTCTTACGACGGAGGAGTGCGAAACACGGCAGCCACTTGAACATACACAGTGCTCCTACTACTAGGCATGTGCAGTGGTTCATACGTCAGTACTACACAATCTTGTTGCTAGTGTAGTAAGATATGACGATAACAAATGATGTTGTGCGCATGTCAACTACTCCTATATGTAACATAGTACCGCTTTTTCGACTGTCCGGCTGAGAATGAACGGTGAGATCAATGTTAACAGAACTAGGTCCACAGCGCACGGAGAGTACGATGCTACAGTACTCCACGAAACATGAACCATATGAAGCACGAATAGTGTTAGGAAGGGTGCACGGGATCGGAGCAAAAGTTCCCTTCTCGACCCACTTTTGGGTGTTTGGCAGAGTGCATGAAGGGTGCATGAGTTCACACTAGTAGGTTGACAAAAATACACGAAGAGGAAACAACTATATTGAGATGAGAATGCAACCAAACACACCCACACGCTTTGTGCTACAGTGACTGATCTGCACCGTCTGAGTTTGATCCAATGGTCATGTTGCGCCGAGACATGGACATGCCCATTCAGAGGGCGCCTAAACACCACCGAAGTCCCTCTGCTTCTCGAGGCGCACGACGTTGGTGATGCAGGGTGCAACCGCCCGCAGAGTCCGCTCCCGGTCGACGGGAGCCAGCTCGTCAAAGACGGCGTCCAATGGCACGAATGGATTCCGGTGACGGAGCCCTCAAAGGATTCGCCCGGCAACAGCGACGGCAGCCCGCAACCCCTCCTTGTCTAGCTCAGCCCCCACCATCGAGCGGAGACGGCTCAGCTCCTCGGAGATATAGGTGACCAGGTCAGGAAGCCGCAGCTCGTTGAAGTCAACCGGGTGGTCGAACGGGTTTAGCCCGACGGCCGGCATCGTCGCGCTGGCACGACGGTAGGCATCGCGCAGCCGCAACACGTGCGTGGCAACTTGGTTCACCAAGTGGGTGAGGCGATCCTGTACCTCGTCACGATCGGCCCGCTCGCGCTCCAGTCGGCTCCCCTGATGGCCTATCGTATCTCCCACTTTCTGCAGCAACGCCGCCGACGCCTCGAGCATCTTTGTGGTGGACGCCTGCCGCTTTTGAAGCTCCGTGAACTCCCGCACATAACGGAGGAGCATGGCACTCCTCTCCTCCTTGAGTTCACGGAGCTCCACGTACTTGGCACAGAGCTCCGCATCCTTGGCATGGAGCTCCTGTGTCAGGCGCCTCACCTCGGACTCCGTGATCTGCTGCGCTGCCATGGCACCAGGTAGAAGCAATGGGGAGAGGAAGCAAAGGGGGCGAAACGGCTGAAAGGCAATGCAATCTACGGGAAGGCGGAGGGAGGGGGGAATCTTTTGGTTTTCACCACGGTAAAACACCAGTCGACGACTTCTCACATCAGGGAGCAGTGGGTTTTTACAGGCGGAGTCATCGTGACTAATTGCTGCCGCGCCTGCTCCCGTCAATCAAAAAATTAAAAATCCTGCCGCGCCTGCTCCCGTCAATCTAAAAATTAAAAATCCTGCCGCACCCAAACACCAGAGCAACGCCGCGGTGGATATTTAAATTTACCTGCCGGCGAGTAGATAAAAAAAGGGGTGAAAAAACAAATGTGGCGGCGGCCTAGCTAATCGGTCAAACTAGCCCAACTAGCTAGCCACCGTGCTTCACTGATGTACTCGGCGGGAAAGGTGGTCTTTCGTGATTTGAGGACTCATTTACTTGCTTCGGCGCTACGACCGAGGAGGACCCGGAAAACACGCGGTAGGGCGTCCCACGTCAGGAAGAATATATGCGTGCACCACCCGGGAGGACCCGAAACCGCGCGATAGTGTGTGCCACGTCTCGGCACGGAGGAAAAATGTGCGTGTAAAAATATACTGTATCAGACGTAGTACCTATGGTTCGACCTCGGGACCCAGCCAGTCGGTCGAAAACACCCCAGTAGCCACACAGCTTCATCATGCAAACGTGGCACAGAGGATAGATGTGGTTAGCTCCGTCTCGACCAGCCACAACGTCTCTTGTTCTAGGCGATTCTTCTATTTTCCAAGCTTTTTTTTAGTTGTAATAACACCACGGCAAGCTAGCGCCGCTCTTCATGTGTGCCCGTGCAAAGGTTAGACGATGGAGAGAAGAGAGATTGAGATCGCAGACCTGGGACCCACCAGTAAGTGAGACAACGGTCATGCACGTGTTGACGAGGCACTCCCTCTACTCTACTCAACGGAAGTACTGTATAAAATCAAGTTATGGGACAAAGCCAACAACCATTCGTTTTTTCAGGCTATCGACTTACGCTTTGTAGTCCAGGTTGCCAGTTCGAATCTCGTCTTTCAGATTTGTTAGTTTTAGGTCCAAATTTGATTAATGACAAGTGGGACTCCCGTGTGTTGTTCCGATATTTCAGTGTAGGATGGTTTTTTTGAACAAACACTTTGCGTGGTTAGACAAGTAACGGCACATGTTACACGTATTTTGCAAGTTTACGAACAAAAATGACAGCGGCATAGAATATCACATCCACCCCACAGTTTAGATAGTATGGTGATACGAGTTTTTACATCATTGGAAGTGAGATCCAATGGCTTGGGAGTAGTCTTTGTAATTATGCACAATTTCCAAACTCTCCAAAGGTTTTTTTGCAAATAAAACATTCAGGCCTCGTGTGTGCCGCTGCATCTTCGATCCAACGGCTCCCCGGTGCTCATATTAGGTGCTCCCCGTAGCTTAATTACCCGCTACGGTGATATGAGCATCTAGGTCGTATGATCAGTGAGCAGATGGCACATGCGTAGTACTTGTACTTTCTGTGCATTTCCCAAACTCTATTAGCCGTATATTGCAAAAACATTCAAACCTCCTACTGTGGGCCGTTAGATCTCAGTGAACTCGTATCACCATAGAATCTACGGTGCGGGAACACCTCATACTCTCCCGTGCGAGAAAACATAAGGTGCTATCGCAGCTTGGATGCTACGGTGGTACAAACTTGGAGGTCATTTGATCTGAGATCCAATGGCATCTGAGCAGGCTTTGTGCTTGTAAGTAGTGGCCGAACTCTTTTGGGGCTTTTCTGCAAAAAACCATTCGAACCACCGAGGAGGTGTTGGGTCACAAATCCAACGCCTCCGAAGAGCTTGTATCACCAAAGCATCTAAGGTGTGGTAGCACATGATATTCTTACATACAGGAGAATATGATGTCCTCCTTCATCTTAGATGCTACGGTGATATGAGCTTGGAGGTCGTTGGTTATGTGATCAAAGGGCATCTAAGTAGTTTTTGTACAAATTGTGTGCAATTCTCAAACTCATCAAGGTTCCCTGCAAAAATATTAAGACACATCATGTGAGCTGCTATATCTCAGATCTACAAGCTCCAAGCAACTCGTATCGGCATATAGCATCTAAGGTATGGGGGCACATGATATTCTCCCGGGGAGGAGGGGTGGGACCATGGATGTCTTACATTTTACTCCCTTCGTTCCTAAATATTAGTCTTTTTAGAGGCTTCCAATGGACTAGCACATACCGATGTATATAGATATATTTTAGAGTCTAGATTCACTCATTTTGCTCCGTATGTAGTCACTTGTTGAACTCTCTAAAAGACTAATATTTAGGAATAGAAGGAGTATTTTTGAATTCGTGTCATACATGCATGGTTTGGAAAAATAGATGCACTATACTTATTGGATTGTTGTTGTGTTCGTGCGTGTGTGTCTCTGTGTGTGTGTGTGTGTGTGGTCATATGCTTGATACATACAAAGTTTTCTCACCTCCATAATGTTCATCTTTTAAATTTGAATTTGCATTGGAAAACTTACTGGGGCTACCATGAAATGTGAAATCCACGTTGAGATCACTATATCACAAACTCACTCAAATTCAACAACTCGTCATAAATCAATTACCACGTTGAGATTAGTATTTGCAAGGAAAATACGGGTATTGTAATACACATAGTTTCGTTCGGCAATTTAAAAGGTTCCTTTCGTATTCTTGAATGGTAGGACCCAACGGCGTACCAGCCAGACCTTGGCTCGTGTTGATCCTAAAAAAACCGGGCTCGTGTCTTTCGGTGGCGTGCGTGGTACGCACATTAGGCAACCCCAACCAGTCGAGCCTCTGCGTTTCAAGTCGAAATATCTGGCGGCCAGAATTCCAGCCCTAGGAAATTCCCCTCATGTCCCCGGTCCATAATGACTACCGATGAACAACGGAGGGATGCTTTAGTAACTAGACAACGTTACCTACCGTGCCGAGCACGGTTCAATTCCCTCGGTCGCCGCTCGTCAAGGTCACCCGTCAACTGCATTGCCTATTACTACTACTACTACACCAGAATGAGCACAGAATTGAGCCCGTTTGTTCGTGCCTAGTACTTGAGTTAGTATATCAGGCAATGCACTAGTACGGAGGGATTATCCTTTTACTCTGCATATATAACTTGTCTGAAGTCTAACTAAGCAAAATATTTGACCAAATCCTTTCTTAAGAAATACAACAGGACAGATGTACGGCTTGAAAATTTATTGCATGATGCAGGTTATGATATTGTTTCGAATCCTGGATCTTAAATTTCAGAAATCCAAAAGTGAGCATAAATTCTTGAAACTAAGCATGGTTCACGTGATATGGCACAAATATTACTTCGTAAGTTTTTTCTTCAATTTGAGACAAGCTGCTTATGACAAGTTGCACAAATGAAGAGCCAAGGTATTTTCGAACAAAGACCTGTCACGTTAAGGCGAACGCTTTCACTATTGAAACCGTGGGCGTTTACGTGCCGCCACGAGTCCCTGCTTCTCATCGGCAGGTGCCGTCCGAGCAAGCGTGTGAGTCGACGGGAGGCGTGCGAGCAGACCGCTGCGCCGGCTGTCAGGGAGGCGTGCGAGCAGACCGCTGTGCAGGCTCACCGGGAGGCGAGCCCTTTGACCAGGCTCCGCCGCCCACCGTCGTCCCAACTGCTCCCACTTTTAATGTCGCCGGCGCCATAGTTTAAAATCAACCCCGCACTACCCGGTATCGCTACAATCCTCTCTCTTCCTCTCCGATTCTCCTGTCGTCTACCTCCAACTAGCCTGACCTAAATGTACGCCATGCCGCATCACGAATGGTCTGCCCTTAGTGTTCCAGTTTCCTGAGGAAGACACCTAGCCGGAGTCTCAAGAACTGGCCTTGCGGGAAGACGTCGCGCCTGTCCCCACTCCCGTTCCGGCTCCCGTCTCCCCGACTGCGCCAGCGCCCATCCCCGTGGCATTGATGGGCTGGGAGCCGCACATTGTCGCCGAGCTTGATCCCACGGGGTTCCACGAGGTCCCGCCGACTTTCACGCGCCGTGCACCTGCCAGCGCATGGGCCTGCGCGTGCACTGACGCGCACGCCCGTGCCAGTGCCCGTGCACCTGCCAGCGCATGTGCCTGCGCGTGCACAGACGTGCGCGCCCGTGCCGGTGCCCGTGCACACGAATGTCTCCGCCGCGCCGTTGACAGCGCCTGTCCCCGCGCGGGTGCCAGTGCCCCCCTCAGCGGCATGGATGGCCGCCGTCGACCGCTTCCTTGCACCAACGCCAGTCGCCTTCTCCCGCAGTTGACTCGCTCCGAAGTCCAGAACATTTTGGCCTTCCTTGAAGCTAGGCCAACGTCCAGGAGTACGCTAACAACGGCGCAAGACGCCGCCGTCGCCGTCGGTCAGTGGCCCGACGACACACAGAGCACGGCAGAGGAGCCGCTTCCCACCGCGAGACGCCCCCGCCGCCGCCGCGTAATCTAAATTTGCCATGAAAAACGTTCGGATTGCCATGCTTAAAATCTGAATATTTATCATTTCCGTTTATTTTATATCGATCGTCGTATAATTTAAAGTCGGAGTCAGACTGAACGAAATGTATGGTTTGATCGATTGAATGTTCTGCTAGAGCCGTATCAAATTAAATATAAAACATCATCAAGCCACATGTATTCCTTGTCATCCAACGACCTAGACTGCTTCAATGTCGAGCGCTCAACACGTTTAGCGTGTAGTTAATTTCATGCCAAAAATAGTGCTAATCACATGGCAACACGCAAATAATATCCTAGTAGTTAATATCCGCATGCACTTAATATACTTCCAAATTAACGTGCATTGCACGTACACACTGACTAGTGCTGCTAGTACGTGAAACTGGTGCCGTGACTTGTGAACGCGTCCAGATATGGTCAACGGCAACATCGCCCGCGAGTTCTTCCTGTTTGCCCGTGCGTCTAAACGCAGAAGGGGAGGAGAGAGAGAGAGAGAGCACACATGGAACCCACCAGTAAGTGAAGGCGAATAGTACTAAAAATAATATTACATGTTATCCATTAATTAGGCTATGGTAATATAAAAATATTATCTGAACAAAGGGGCTACAACAAACATTGCTATTCTACGTATGTTGCCTATTGACGTGCGGCTTGAAGGCCCGGTCGCATGTTCGATCCTCGTCCTTTATTTTTTAATTTGTATATGGGTCTAAATTTGTTTCATGACATGTGGGCCCCTCGGTGTGTAGTTTGTAGCACTTTAATTTGTGGGTCGAAATTTGTTCCATTCCAAGTGGACTATCGGTGTGTAGTTTTGTAGCTTATTTATAATAATTAAAGAGAACAACATAGTTTTTTCAATAATACCGTGGTGCGACGTTGAAGGCGAGAAAGGACGTGCGAGAGAGCGATGACCGAGCCAGAGGGAAATCAACTAGGGGAGTTGCGTGGGTTGCAACGGTGTTTGGAGTAGTTGTGGGCCGAATGCTACGAAAATATAATCTAAACCGACCGGAATAAATGCCTACACAAATTAATCCAAGGTTGGAGTGCCCCTCGCAATGTAAATAGCTCCGGCTTTGCGAGGGATGGAGAGGTAGTAGCTTCAACGCGTGGAAGATACGATGTGAGAAAGCGAGGTCAATCGAGAGACATATAGATAGAGAGACAAAGTGAGTGTGGTCCGACATTCATTGAACAAATATATGTGCTCTGGAGAGATATTGTCCGATTGAGCTTTTTGGCAAGGGTGAGGGCTGTAAGATAGAGCTTGAGAGATGATCCAGTCACAGACGTGTAGATATATTTTGTGCGTGGGAGGAAGCAAGGTCAACCGATCACATAGGGTCGCCATGCGATCGAAAGAGTGAGACGGGTTGGAGAGAGTGACCTAGATAGACGATGTGCATGAGAGAGTATACAATGTGAATAGGTCGAATTGGGCTCAAACATGGTGATATATCGTTTTTGTCCGAGAAAGAGCGAGGTCAATCGAGACATACGGAGAGAGAGAGAGAGAGAGAGAGAGAGAGAGCGTGGCCCACCATGAGGTCAAAAGAGTGGCGGCGGCTTGGATGGACTGACCTAGATAGACAATATGCATGAGAGAGTATAGAGTGTGTCGATCGAGGCCCGAACAGGGAGATATACCATTTGTGTGTGAAAGAAAACAAGGTTAAACGAGATTCGGATAAAGAGAGCGAGATTGAGCGAGTGTGGCCCGCCGTGCGGAAGAAAGAGTGAGACAGTCTCGAGGGAGTGACCTAGATATACAACGTGCATGCGTGCGCACGAGAGGTTGGGGGGGCTAGATAGGCAATGCATGTATTTAGCGCGAGAGGGTGAGAGGGAGAGGGGGGAGAGAGAGAGAGAGCTCGGCATGGGGTGCAATGGCGGGTGTGTGAGGTAAATACATTTGGTAACAGAGTGGAAAAAGGGGTTGTGTAGTTGAGAGACTTAGAGATCGAAACATGGAGAGAAAGAATGAACGTGTGTTGGAAACCGATAGCTTCTTAAGGTGGTTAGGAGAGGAAGATTGACCGATACAGGAAGTATGTAGCGTTTGTGCGGGGGGGGGGGGGCTAAAAACAACATTTGAATGTACATAGTACGAGACTTAATATCGATATTTCAATTCGGTGTACATTGTAAGATTTGAACCGAGGACCAGGCATACGGGCAATTATTTCGAATTCGTGCCTTACTAAGTTTCGAAAAGTTGACATTGACTCAGTTTGTTGTGCTATTTTGTAGGTCATATGTTTGAATCCATCCAAAAGTTTTCTCACTACCATGGTGTTCATCATATACATATGAATTTGTATTAAAAAAGTAGCGTGGATACAGTGAAATGCGAAATCCACGTTAGAATTGGAGATCGCTACGTGACACACACTCTAATTCAAATAACTAACTACGTGACACACACTCTAATTCAAATAACTAATTATGTGACACACACTCTAATCCACGTTAGCGTGGGTACCGTTTCGATTTTTTTTCAAATAACTCCTCATTAATTAATTTATAGTACTCCCCCTGTTCACTTTTATAAGACCTTGAAGACATTTTAGACAATGTGCAAAACAGTTCATTTTAAGTTGTCTAAAACGACTTACAAAAGTGAACGGATGGAGTATCTCGTTTCGAATGACTAATTATTGCAAGGAAAACACGGGCATGGTAATACATACAGATTCGTTTGCAAATGAAAGAAGATTCGTTTGCATTCTCAAATGTAGGCGCATCAGGCAGACCAGGGTCGTGTCGGGGTGGACGCTGCTTCGGTGCCTTAAAGGCAACTGCCTTTGGGTCATTGACATGTGGGCCAGCCACCTGTTGGGCCCACATGTCATGGACACAAAGGCAGGTGCCTTAAGGCACCGAAGCATAGTCCTGTCGGGGTGGTCGCGTGTGTCGGGCGGACGCGTAGCACCCAGCCACCAAGCCCCCTCCCCCCAAAAAAAGAACGACGACAATATAAGTTCGCGCTTCCATGTTTCGGATTGAAATATCTGGCGGCCCCAATTCCAGCCCTGCAAAATCTCTTTTCTCCACCGTCCCCTTCCGCGCCCAGATTGCTCAAATCCCTAATTTGCCGCCAACCCTCGAATCGCCCCTCGTCTTGTCTCTTTCCCCACCGTTCCCCACCTCTGTGCCGGACGACGACGACGAAGACGAAGGTCGCGCTTCACCACCGCACCGGAGCTACCTCATCTACGCCCTCGTCCACCGCACCGGGTGATCCACCGACAACGTCGGCCGCCGCAACCGACGTGCCTCACAGACACCGAGTTCCACCGCATCAGGTGCGCTTCACCGACGCCGTCTCCCAACTCACCGGGGCTACTTCACCGAGCACATCGTCGCACCTCTGCCCCCCGAGGCCGTTGGGGCTTCACCAACGGTCTCGTCCACCGCATCGTAGCACTCCGCTGCCACTCAAGATCTGCATCCGTGCGCGGCTAGCCAACGCCAGCGCATCACCCTCAACGGCTCTGAAGTGACCCACACTCTAGCTAGGCGAGCATGCCCAAACACCGGCCCGAACTAGGTATCCACATATCACTCCCTTGTGCACTGTTCCGATGATGTTTGGATATCCTTTCACTGCTCTCTTAGCTTACACGCCAATGCAACTCTGACTTTAACTCTTATTTCTTCTGGAGATATCATCTGAAACATGCAAATCCATTTTTTAGCGAAGCATGACGGTGCTACGGGATCTGGTACACATCCTGCACACCTGTATAACCTTGTAAGTATCCGTCCTTCGGTACAACATCAAGGTCGATTCCTCTTATTTGATCAACCATTCGCCGTGTCAAAAATGCAGAGGGGGATGCAAGGAGCACAAGGCCTGCACATCCAAGCAAGTGGTAACATGGACTTGTACATGGAACATCCCAAGCGCAAGCAGAGCTGCAGTGAGCTTGTACAACGAGCTAGCGTAAGTCCCTGCATTTGATTTAATTCGTACTGGCATTCGTGTATGATTTGTGTGCAGTGGCTGATCCACGAATTCAAGTTACCAGGGGCGAACATTTAACTTAAAAAATACGAAGGCACTTGCACTCCGGAAATCAACATAACTTGAGAAATGTGAAGCTACATGCACTTTGAAAACCAGCTAATGATCCAAAGTAGTTCAGATTATAAACACTAAATGATGCAAGCACCAAAAAACACAAAATGCAACATGGTGTACAAGCTCTACAAACATGGTCTGTACCTGCTTGAATTATTCTTTCTCTCGCTGAAAATATCGAAGTGTAATTGCACGTATAACCAGTGCGCAAACTGCATATCAATATATCTATCCTGCACAAGTATGCCAATAGTTTCAAACAACAGATTAGAGAAGTATTTATGCTATGTTGTCATGATACGGGGACTTTCTGGTAGATGGCCTCGACGTTTCCTCAAGCTATGAAAATGCAGGATAATTTGCTTGTCATCAATGCCTGCAAATCTCTGTCTCTCTCAACATAGTAGATCATCATTAGACACTAAATCCTTCAATGAACTGGCAAAATGCTTGCATTAGATCCCTCATTAGACACTATATGTTCATCACCAGGAGCATGTAAAATGTTTGCATCAAATCCTTCATTAGCAGTCTGTTCATTAGACACTTCAGGCTCAAGAACAACATGAGCTTCTATGTTTGCACCGGAAACTTGATTAGATACATCAGATTCAGTCAGTTCAGTATTGATTGGGGGAGTTATAAAATAAGTAGAAATTGGTTTCATTTTCTCATAGATTCCCTACATACAAGCAGTTTTACAACACCGTCAGGTTTAACTATTGGCCAGAAATTGAAGAGTTGAATTAGATATAATCAGGGATGTGATATACCTGCTCGTTGCGCATGCTACTCTTGCAAGCTTCGACTGTCCGTTTGCGCAAGCTCGATGCCATGCCCGTGCTGCCGCCGCTGCCTCCCACGCAGGCTACACCCAGGGTTGGATCTTCATCTTCTTGTCCTTCCGTTCGCTAGAAGCCCGGCGACCGCCCTCCAATGAGGGCGCGAGGAAGTGCTGTGTCGGTCTGTCCAGCGGCGGCTAGGTTAGGAGCGAACCAGACTGGAGGCTGGAGCGAATGAATTGGGATTTTTCCTGCTGTCGATCGATATGGGAGGCGCTTGTTTGGGCCGCGAGCCTGCTATAGGGCCTACCTTGCACTTATGTTATTGGCCCATCCAAATTGAAACATTTTTCTTCATTTTTTACATTGCCTGCTCGTGCGTTGGGACGAACAAAACTAGCGTGGGCCAACCTGGACGACTCAAACTAGGTGCACACTTTCCAGCCACCTGAGGCGGCCGCCCATACCAGCCCCTATGGTGGCGTCGCCCCTTTTTGCGTGTATGATTGGATAGTGAAAAATATTCCAGTGGCGCTTTTGATTTACCCACAGAATGGTTGAATTGCTTCTTTCTATGAACTGAGTACGCCAATAATGTGAAGGATGCCAGTCTTTTCATCCTATTGTAGATTGCTTAGATCTCGATATGCCGAAAGTAATCGCATGAAATATACAGTAAAAGCTAGTGTGATGTGTTTGGCTACAACTAGTCTGACTACACGTCCTCATATAACATATCAAGGACGCACCATCTTACCAGATTAACCATTCGACTTACCCATGCAGTGTGGGAAGAAAGAAGTATTGGGACTGCGTATCCAAGCAAATGATGCCATGGACTCCTTCGTACAACCTTGTAAGCGAAAAAGAAGTTGCAGTGTGCCTGTACAAAGAAATAGCATAAGTTCAGTTACCTGCTTCTCGGAATTTTAGTTAGCCACTTGTTGCAAAATTGTTCAATTACGTTGCTTGGCTTAATTTAGTTTGCTACTGAGTACATAATGGCACAGCCTGTTAATCATATTGTAGACTGCGCCTATCTATGTGTTTGATACTTACTGTTAAGAATTACCTGTTTGCCTGAACTTAAATATCTACTTGTTTGTTTAACTGCTTTGCTGCTGCAACAGCGGGTTACAATGATGTTAATAACTACTTTTCAACATCCAATTGAAACTCTTTAATTCCTTGTTTGTTTAACTGGTTTGCTGTTATAACTCCCAGTTGAGATGTTTTGCTAACTTCAACTTTTCTGAATCCAATCGGAACTTTAATGGCAAAACAAGTTAGCCCAAGATCAAAGAGCGAGGTCCCCATGGACGTTGCATCATCCCACAGCAGTGGCACCGGCCCAATCATGCATTATGAATTGCCAGCTGCTGATGCTCTAGAGGCTAAACTAGTGGTAGAAAGAGATTCTGCTTCTGCACTTAGACATGAAGTTGACATGTTGAGGAAGCAAACAGCACAATCACAAGCAGTACTCAAGACAACCATTAAATATTTGGTGGATTTCAAAACGAAGCAAGCTGAGACTGACCAGATTGTTATGGTCCTGAAGGAAAAAAGGAAATTAAATTCCTACTTGGTAAATCATAGGTGAAATGTTCTTTCCATAGTTGAATAACCTTTGTGTTGTCTGTTCATGTAATCAATCAAACCATTTGTTTTAGAGATCATGTAATAATTGTTTTGTTTTTGTTTTTTGGTTTGTAATTTTATTTGAGCACAAGTCTGTATTAATTGATAAGACTCGGAGACATTTCATTTGGATTGCTGTGCCAGACCTACAAATATGCCAATCGGGCTGAATGTGCATTCAGGAATAGTAGTAGTATAGATGGACCATAAGTGGCACGCATCGGAAAGGGCCAAGATGCTGGCTAAAAAAAGGATGCTGTTGTAGCCAAAATAAAGTACAGCGGCCTGGCTTATGTTGTTGGGGAACGTAGTAATTTCAAAAATTTCCTACGCACACGCAAGATCATGGTGATGCATAGCAATGAGAGGGGAGAGTGTTGTCCACGTACCCTCGTAGACCGAAAGGGGAAGCGTTAACACAACGCGGTTGATGTAGTCGTACGTCTTCACGATCCGACCGATCAAGTACCAAACGTACGGCACCTCCGAGTTCAGCACACGTTCAGCTCGATGACGTCCCTCGAACTCCGATCCAGCCGAGTGTTGAGGGAGAGTTTCGTCAGCACGACGGCGTGGTGACAATGTTGATGTTCTACCGACGCAGGGCTTCGCCTAAGCACCGCTACGATATTATCGAGGTGTAATATGGTGGAGGGGGGCACCGCACACGGCTAAGAGATCAATGATCAATTGTGTCTCTGGGGTGCCCCCCTGCCCCCGTATATAAAGGAGCAAGGGGGAGGCCCCCGGCCAAGGAGGAGGGCGCGCCAAGGGGGGAGTCCTACTCCCACCGGGAGTAGGACTCCTCCTTTCCTTGTTGGAATAGGAGAAGGGAAGGGAGAAGGAGAAAGAAGGAAGGGGGCGCCCCCCTCCCTAGTCCAATTCGGACTAGTCCATGGGGAGGGGTGCGGCCACCCTTTGGGGTCTTTCTCTCCTTTCCCGTATGGCCCATTAAGGCCCAATACGAATTCCCGTAACTCTCCGGTACTCCGAAAAATACCCGAATCACTCGGAACGTTTCCGAAGTCCGAATATAGTCGTCCAATATATCGATCTTTACGTCTCGGCCATTTCGAGACTCCTCGTCATGTCCCCGATCTCATCCGGGACTCTGAACTCCTTCGGTACATCAAAACACATAAACTCATAATATAACCGTCATCGTAACGTTAAGCGTGCGGACCCTACGGGTTCGAGAACTATGTAGACATGACCGAGACACCTCTCCGGTCAATAACCAATAGCGGAACCTGGATGCTCATATTGGCTCCCACATATTCTACGAAGATCTTTATCGGTCAGACCGCATAACAACATACGTTGTTCTCTTTGTCATCGGTATGTTACTTGCCCGAGATTCGATCGTCGGTATCTTGATACCTAGTTCAATATCGTTACCGGCAAGTCTCTTTACTCGTTCCGTAATACATCATCCCGCAACTAACTCATTAGTTACAATGCTTGCAAGGCTTATAGTGATGTGTATTACTGAGTGGGCCCAGAGATACCTCTCCGACAATCGGAGTGACAAATCCTAATCTCGAAATACGCCAACCCAACAAGTACCTTTGGAGACACCTGTAGAGCACCTTTATAATCACCCAGTTACGTTGTGACGTTTGGTAGCACACAAAGTGTTCCTCCGGTAAACGGGAGTTGCATAATCTCATAGTCATAGGAACATGTATAAGTCATGAAGAAAGCAATAGCAACATACTAAACGATCGAGTGCTAAGCTAACGGAATGGGTCAAGTCAATCACATCATTCTCCTAATGATGTGATATCGTTAATCAAATGACAACTCATGTCTATGGCTAGTAAACATAACCATCTTTGATCAACGAGCTAGTCAAGTAGAGGCATACTAGTGACACTCTGTTTGTCTATGTATTCACACAAGTATTATGTTTCCGGTTAATACAATTCTAGCATGACTAATAAACATTTATCATGATATAAGGAAATAAATAATAACTTTATTATTGCCTCTAGGGCATATTTCCTTCAGTCTCCCACTTGCACTAGAGTCAATAATCTAGTTCACATCGCCATGTGATTTAACATCAATAGTTCACATCACCATGTGATTAACACCCATAGTTCACATCGTCATGTGACCAACACCCAAAGGGTTTACTAGAGTCAGTAATCTAGTTCACATCGCTTATGTGATTAACACCCAAAGAGTACTAAGGTGTGATCATGTTTTGTTTGTGAGATAATTTTAGTCAACGGGTCTGTCACATTCAGATCCGTAAGTATTTTGCAAATTTCTATGTCTACAATGCTCTGCACGGAGCTACTCTAGCTAATTGCTCCCTCTTTCAATATGTATCTAGACCGAGACTTAGAGTCATTTAGATTAGTGCCAGAACTTGCATCGACGTAACCCTTTACGACGAACCTTTTGTCAATTCCATAATCGAGAAACATATCCTTATTCCAGTAAGGATAATTTTGACCGTTGTCCAGTGATCTACTCCTAGATCACTATTGTACTCCCTTGCCAAAATCGGTGTAGGGTATACAATGGATCTGGTACTCAGCATAGCATACTTGATAGAACCTATGACTGAGGCATAGGGAATGACTTTCATTCTTTTTCTATCTTCTGCCGTGGTCGGGCTTTGAGTCTTACTCAATTTCACACCTTGTAACACGGGCAAGAAACTCTTTCTTTGACTGTTCCATTTTGAACCACTTCAAAATCTTGTTAAGGTATGTACTCATTGAAAAAACTTATCAAGCGTCTTGATCTATCTCTATAGATCCTGATGCTCAATATGTAAGCAGCTTCACCGAGGTCTTTCTTTGAAAAACTCCTTTCAAACACTCCTTTATGCTTTGCAGAATAATTCTACATTATTTCCGATCAACAATATGTCATTCACATATACTTATCAGAAATGCTGTAGTGCTCCCACTCACTTTCTTGTAAATACAGTCTTCACCGCAAGTCTGTATAAAACTATATGCTTGGATCAACTTATCAAAGCATATATTCCAACTCCGAGATGCTTGCACCAGTCCATAGATGGATCGCTGGAGTTGCATATTTTGTTAGCACTTTTAGGATTGACAAAACCTCCTGGTTGCATCATATACAACTCTTCTTTAATAAATCCATTAAGGAATGCAGTTTTGTTTATCCATTTGCCATATTTCATAAAATGCGGAAATTGCTAACATGATTCAGACAGACTTAAGCATAGATACGAGTGAGAAACTCTCATCGTAGTCAACACCTTGAACTTGTCGAAAACCTTTTTGCGACAATTCTAGCTTTGTAGACAGTAACACTACTATCACTGTCTGTCTTCCTCTTGAAGATCCATTTAATCTCAATGGCTCGCCGATCATTTGGCTAGTCAATCAAAGTCCATACTTTGTTCTCATATATGGATCTCATCTCAGATTTCATGGCCTCAAGCCATTTCGCGGAATCTGGGCTCACCATCGCTTCTTCATAGTTCGTAGGTTCGTCGTGGTCTAGTAACATAACCTCCAGAACAGGATTACCATACCACTCTGGTGCGGATCTTAATCTGGTTGACCTACGAGGTTCAGTAATAACTTGATCTGAAGTTTCATGATCATTATCATTAACTTCCCCACTAATTGGTGTAGGTGTCACATAAATTGGTTTCTGTGATGATCTACTTTCCAATAAGGGAGCAGGTACAGTTACCTCATCAAGTTCTACTTTCCTCCCACTCACTTCTTTCGAGAGAAACTCCTCTAGAAAGGATCCATTCTTAGCAACGAATGTCTTGCCTTCGGATCTGTGATAGAAGGTGTACCCAACAGTCTCCTTTGGGTATCCTATGAAGACACATTTCTCCGATTTAGGTTCGAGCTTATCAGGTTGAAGTTTCTTCACATAAGCATCGCAACCCCAAACTTTAAGAAACGACAACTTTGGTTTCTTTCCAAACCACAGTTCATAAGGTGTCATCTCAACGGATTTAGATGGTGCCCTTTTTAACGTGAATGCAGCTGTCTCTAATGCATAACCCCAAAACGATAGTGGTAGATTGGTAAGAAACATCATAGATCGCACCATATCTAATAAAGTACGGTTATGACGTCCGGACACACCATTACACTGTGGTGTTCCAGGTGGCGTGGGTAGTGAAACTATTTCACATTGTTTTAACTGAAGGCCAAACTCGTAACTCAAATACTCTTCTCTACGGTCAGATCGTGGAAACTTTATTTTTCTTGTTACGATGATTTTCCACTTCACTCTGAAATTATATGAACTTTTCAAATGTTTCAGACTTATGTTTCATTAAGTAGATATACCCATATCTGCTCAAATCATCTGTGAAGGTGAGAAAATAACGATATCCGCCACGAGCCTCAATATTCATTGGACCACATACATCTATATGTATGACTTCCAACAAATCTGTTGCTCTCTCCATAGTTCCGGAGAACGGCGTTTTAGTCATCTTTCCCATGAGGCATGGTTCGCAAGCATCAAGTGATTCATAATCAATTGATTCCAAAATCCCATCAGTATGGAGTTTCTTCATGCGCTTTACACCAATATGACCTAAACGGTAGTGCCACAAATAAGTTGCACTATCATTATTAACTTTGCATCTTTTGGCTTCAATATTATGAATATGTGTATCACTACGATCGAGATCCAACAAACCATTTTCGTTGGTGTGTATGACCATAGAAGGTTTTTATTCATGTAAACAGAACAACAATTGTTCTCTAACTTAAATGAATAACCGTATTGCAATAAACATGATCAAATCATATTCATGCTCAACGCAAACACCAAATAACACTTATTTAGTTTCAACACTAATCCCGAAAGTATAGGGAGTGTGCGATGATGATCATATCAATCTTGGAACTACTTCCAACACACATAGTCACCTTGCCTTTTACTAGTCTCTATTTATTCTGCAACTCCCGTTTCGGGTTACTACTCTTAGCAACTGAACCAGTATCAAATACCGAGGGGTTGCTATAAACACTAGTAAAGTACACATCAATAACATGTATATCCAATATACCTTTGTTCACTTTTCCATCCTTCTTATCCACCAAATAGTTGGGGTAGTTCCGCTTCCAGTGACCAGTCCCTTTGCAGTAGAAGCATTTAGTCTCAGGCTTAGGACAAGTCTTAGGCTTCTTCACTTGAGCAGCAACTTGCTTGCCGTTCTTCTTGAAGTTCCCCTTCTTCCCTTTGCCCTTTTCTTGAAACTAGTGGTCTCGTCAACCATCAACACTTGATGTTTTTCTTGATTTCTACCTTCGTCGATTTCAGCATCACGAAGAGCTCGGGAATTACTTTCGTCATCCCTTACATACTATAGTTCATCACGAAGTTCTACTAACTTGGTGATGGTGACTAGAGAATTCTGTCAATCACTATTTTATCTGGAAGATTAACTCCCACTTGATTCAAGCGATTGTAGTACCCAGACAATCTGAGCACATGCTCACTGCTTGAGCTATTCTCCTCCATCTTTTAGCTATAGAACTTGTTGGAGACTTCATATCTCTCAACTCGGGTATTTGCTTGAAATATTAACTTTAACTCCTGGAACATCTCATATGGTCCATGATGTTCAAAACGTCTTTGAAGTCCCGATTCTAAGCCGTTAAGCATGGTGCACTAAACTATCAAGTAGTCATTATATTGAGCTAGCCAAACGTTCATAACGTCTGCATCTGCTCCTGCAATAGGTCTGTCACCTAGCGGTGCATCAAGGACATAATTCTTCTATGCAGCAATGAGGATAATCCTCAAATCACGGATCCAATCCGCATCTTTGCTACTAACATCTTTCAACATAATTTTCTCTAGGAACATATCAAAAATAAACACAGGGAAGCAACAACGCGAGCTATTGATCTACAACATAATTTGCAAAATACTATCAGGACTAAGTTCATGATAAATTTAAGTTCAATTAATCATATTACTTAAGAACTCCCACTTAGATAGACATCCCTCTAATCCTCTAAGTGATCACGTGATCCATATCAACTAAACCATGTCCGATCATCACGTGAGATGGAGTAGTTTTCAATGGTGAACATCACTATGTTGATCATATCTACTATATGATTCACGCTCGACCTTTCGGTCTCAGTGTTCCGAGGCCATATCTGCATATGCTAGGCTCGTCAAGTTTAACCCGAGTATTCCGCGTGTGCAACTGTTTTGCACCCGTTGTATTTGAACGTAGAGCCCATCACACCCGATCATCACGTGGTGTCTCAGCACGAAGAACTTTCGAAACGGTGCATACTCAGCGAGAACACTTTTATCTTGAAATTTTAGTGAGAGATCATCTTATAATGCTACTGTCAATCAAAGCAAGATAAGATGCATAAAAGATAAACATCACATGCAATCAATATAAGTGATATGATATGGCCATCATCATCTTGTGCTTGTGATCTCCATCTCCGAAGCACCGTCATGATCACCATTGTCACCGGCGCGACACCTTGATCTCCATCGTAGCATCGTTGTCGTTTCGCCAGCTATTGCTTTTACGACTATCGCTACCGCTTAGTGATAAAGTAAAACAATTACATGGCGATTGCATTGCATACAATAAAGCGACAACCATATGGCTCCTGCCAGTTGCCGATAACTCGGTTACAAAACATGATCATCTCATACAATAAAATATAGCATCACGTCTTGACCATATCACATCACAACATGCCCTGCAAAAACAAGTTAGACGTCCTCTACTTTGTTGTTGCAAGTTTTACGTGGCTGCTACGGGCTTAGCAAGAACCGTTCTTACCTACGCATCAAAACCACAATGATAGTTTGTCAAGTTGGTGTTGTTTTAACCTTCGCAAGGACCGGGCGTAGCCACACTCGGTTCAACTAAAGTGAGAGAGACAGACACTCGCCAGTCACCTTTAAGCAACGAGTGCTCGCAACGGTGAAACCAGTCTCGCGTAAGCGTACACGTAATGTCGGTCCGGGCCCTCGTAGTAATTTCAAAAATTTCCTACGCACATGCAAGATCATGGTGATGCATAGCAACGAGAGGGGAGAGTGTTGTCCACGTACCCTCGTAGACCGAAAGCGGAAGCGTTAACACAACGCGGTTGATGTAGTCGTACGTCTTCACGATCCGACCGATCAAGTACCGAACGTACGGCACCTCCGAGTTCAGCACACGTTCAGCTCGATGACGTCCCTTGAACTCCGATCCAGCCGAGTGTTGAGGGAGAGTTTCGTCAGCACGACGGCGTGGTGACAATGTTGATGTTCTACCGATGCAGGGCTTCGCCTAAGCACCGCTACGATATTATCGAGGTGTAATATGGTGGAGGGGGCACCGCACACGGCTAAGAGATCAATGATCAATTGTGTCTCTGGGGTGCCCCCCTGCCCCCATATATAAAGGAGCAAGGGGGAGGCCCCCGGCCAAGGAGGAGGGCGCGCCAAGGGGGGAGTCCTACTCCCACCGGGAGTAGGACTCCTCCTTTCCTTGTTGGAATAGGAGAAGGGAAGGGAGAAGGAGAAAGAAGGAAGGGGGCGCCCCCCCTCCCTAGTCCAATTCGGACTAGTCCATGGGGAGGGGTGCGGCCACCCTTTGGGGTCTTTCTCTCCTTTCCCGTATGGCCCATTAAGGCCCAATACGAATTCCCGTAACTCTCCGGTACTCCGAAAAATACCCGAATCACTCGGAACATTTCCGAAGTCCGAATATAGTCGTCCAATATATCGATCTTTACGTCTCGGCCATTTCGAGACTCCTCGTCATGTCCCCGATCTCATCCGGGACTCCGAACTCCTTCGGTACATCAAAACACATAAACTCATAATATAACCGACATCGTAACGTTAAGCGTGCGGACCCTACGGGTTCGAGAACTATGTAGACATGACCGAGACACCTCTCCGGTCAATAACCAATAGCGGAACCTGGATGCTCATATTGGCTCCCACATATTCTACGAAGATCTTTATCGGTCAGACCGCATAACAACATACGTTGTTATCTTTGTCATCGGTATGTTACTTGCCCGAGATTCGATCGTCGGTATCTCGATACCTAGTTCAATATCGTTACTGGCAAGTCTCTTTACTCGTTCCGTAATACATCATCCCGCAACTAACTCATTAGTTACAATGCTTGCAAGGCTTATAGTGATGTGTATTACTGAGTGGGCCCAGAGATACCTCTCCGACAATCGGAGTGACAAATCCTAATCTCGATATACGCCAACCCAACAAGTACCTTTGGAGACACCTGTAGAGCACCTTTATAATCACCCAGTTACGCTGTGACGTTTGGTAGCACACAAAGTGTTCCTCCGGTAAACGGGAGTTGCATAATCTCATAGTCATAGGAACATGTATAAGTCATGAAGAAAGCAATAGCAACATACTAAACGATCGAGTGCTAAGCTACGGAATGGGTCAAGTCAATCACATCATTCTCCTAATGATGTGATCCAGTTAATCAAATGACAACTCATGTCTATGGCTAGGAAACATAACCATCTTTGATCAACGAGCTAGTCAAGTAGAGGCATACTAGTGACACTCTGTTTGTCTATGTATTCACACAAGTATTATGTTTCCGGTTAATACAATTCTAGCATGAATAATAAACATTTATCATGATATAAGGAAATAAATAATAACTTTATTATTGCCTCTAGGGCATATTTCCTTCATATGTATGTTAGTTGATATTATTGATCCATATACTCTATAAGTGTTTATATGTCTGTTAGTTCTGTACATTCTTGGTTGATTGAATCGTTATTTGAATCTTGATACATCGCTTGTGTACATATCTAAATGGGAGTACACATTATGCTGCGTGTGACATTTGAGTTGGACATGAAGTGTTCCAAATATTCGAATTCACCTTAAACTGGATTCTAGTTTCTGAATTTGAGTATCGACATTTGTAAACCATATTCATATATGACAGTGGAATACATCTTTGTCGTCCTTTTGAAGATATATAAAAACACATCTAATGATTTATAAAGATTCATATAGGAATACAAAATGGATTCAAATCTAGTTGCAAGGGTAAACGCGGATGCTTATTGTCCCAAAATTCGAAAGAAGCAGCAAAATGTCCACTCTCACGTCGGCTGCCCGAAGCCAAGTGTTTGGGAGATGGAAATTACTGTCTACCCATTACACGGACAATCCATTGGCCCGATTTCCACTGCTCTAAATAGGGGTAGGTTAGTAACTAAAATTAGACGCGACACGACCGCCTTTGAGCCCATTCCGACACGGTGGGCGTCAAACATGGGCGGCAAAACTCATTTGATTCAAGCTCGTCCGAAAGACCTCTGTTTCTCCCTCCATTTCCCATTCATACAAGGTGGGCGGCAAAACAAACTCGACTCGGCCGAAATCGATGTAGGCAAATATTTTCAATAGGGGCAGGTTTGTAACTTCACTCAGACGTGACACAACCGCCCTACCTGTCAGCCCCGTTCATACACCGTCAATAGGGGCAGGTTTGTAACTTCACTCAGACGTGACACAACCGCCCTACCTGTCAGCCCCGTTCATACACCGTGGGCGCCAACCACCCTCTCCTCGCCCGAAATCGCTCTGGGCAAATATTGGCGAGATGCGAGATTACCGTCCTATCCCCAACCGACGAGACGTCCAAATTTTAAATGGGGGATAAGTTCGTAACTTTCCCATATTTCAGACAGGCGCGTCCTAAAAACATGGTTCCCCGTACCTCTCCCTCCATTTTCCCATTCATACACCGTCCGCGCTAGAACACCCCGTCCCCACACCAGCCTCCGTCCGCCACCCCATCCATCGCCGCCGTCCTCCACCACATCCATCGCCACCGTCCTCCACCATGCCGGAGCGCCTACCAAGACCGCGTCGTCCACTGCTAGAGATGGATTTTTCTCATCCACGGCGACGGACCAATAGCCTTGCATCGCGTCCTCTCGCTTCATCGGTGCCGTCGTCCTCTTTGTCGGGGCCGCTCACACGACCTTCTCTTCCACCGCAACGGGACTTATCCCCCGATGCACCCGTCTACTGTCGCAGATCTGCTTCAACGCCACCGACAGCCATCGCACCCCCGATGCCTACACGGCGCCGCAAGAGAGGTGGTACTTCATATCTCCTCAACTTTTTGATCTCAACCAGAAAATAGATCTCAACTTGGTTACTCTACTTTCTTTTCAGCTCTTAGAATTTAGTTCTTAGTTCGAAGCAAACAATGGATGCTAAATATCATTTCTCCGGTTTGCAGCTTCAAATCTGCCATGGCACAGCCATAATACGGTTTAATTGATCATGCTTAGGGTTTAATTGATCATGTTGGTTCCGTGGTGGTTTGTTTAATAGAAATCGGAGGGGAAACCCTCTTTTGCTAAAAAAATATGCTTAGAGTTTCCCCATTTTATTATCACTATACGATCAGAATACGTGCTTCGTGTCATAATAACACTGCTCCACCCATCAAGCTAAACAAGCTTAGTTGTTCAAATACAAATCTGATATTATTAAAACATAGTTGTTTAATTGGTCAGCTAAATGTTCCTAAATTAGTTTCGAAAATGCATGTTCGCCGCTCGGGTGTGTATCTCTACAGGGTGCCCACGGTGGGCCGGCCCACCCTGGGATTTTGGGTCATCCCAGGCCCCGATTCCCCTCTGTTCTGCTGCGCGCTTCCGATCTCTACTCGCCCCCAGCCGCCTGCCTCGCCGGCGACTTGCCGTCCCCGGACGGCATGACTCTAGGAGGAGACGCCGGACTAACAGGAGGCCAGGAGCTGCTCGCCCAACAGCGTCACCGCTGCCCGGGCGCGCCGCCGTGCCTACCTTCCCAGTCCGTTCAGGGCTCAGGCGTGCAGCACCCACCAAGCCAACCCGATTTATCCTGAGATATGTCCTCAACACTCAGCAGCCACTCCTCATCACCCATTTTCTAATTGATTCATTACTCATTAGGCAGGACTATCATTAGGGTTTGTTGTGTGCTCAGTGCTACCTACACTTAATGGTCCAGATGTATTTCGGTAATCTTTAGAAACTAGTCAAAATTCCGGCCCTCGGAACAGAAACTAGTCATTTTGGATTGTTGGTCGTAGTGACATTGACCCAGATTACTACTGAAAGCCAGGTTTGTTGACAATTTTACTTGTCTTTCTTACTCATTCGATATAATATCCAATTATTCACGTCGATTAGTTGCAAACAATAAGTGCTAGACAAACTTCTTCATTCAGATTTTGGACGGTCTCTTACTGCAGTCACAATTCTGCATACTTGTCCTAGTAAGCTCACTAGTAAATGATTGATTCACTACATCTATGCTTGCCTTGTCATATTTGTTGTCAATATTCTTTTAGGGTGGACCACCCTGTTTCTAAATACTGAAACCGTAGACATGAGTGAATAGTATTTCTCTATGTGATCTCTTCCATCATGTGTGGGTAACGAACACTGCATTGTATAGAAAGAAAGTGTCATTTCCAGCTTTTACATAGGTTTCGATCTTTTACATGGAATACAATCTGCCTACTTGCTTTGTGTCACACTACCAACACTCCACCCTTGAAGCTAAACATTACGCCACTCATAATTGCTTAGTTTATTTGTTCAAATACGAATTTCATATGATTCTAATGTTCCTACTTCAGTTTTGAAATGTGTGCCTGCCTGTTATAGAGACATAAGGGGTTTGTATTTCTGTGTGTGGTCTGGTCAGCACGGTTGGGGAGGTGAACTTTGCATATGCAGGGGTTTATAGGGAGACATTCTCCGAGTTGAATCCGCAATGCATTCCATAGACAATCTGACTACTTTTTATGTTTTCATGAATCTCAGATTCTGAACAGCATCATAATGATTATGAGCTTGCGCGCATGAAAAGAATAAAGCAGAACAATGCCATGGCTGTCAAACTTGGCATTAAGGGACTGAAATCAAGTCTGGATGCAATGCAATGCAAACGCTCTCCACCTACAGATTCATGCTCAGAATATGATCCTAACAGTGATTCTGAGCTAGAGGGAGACCTAAGTCAATGTAGCTCCCTAGTGGAGGAGTCAGAGGAAGATGCCCTATCTTATTCACCCATCAAGGTACCTGCTCTAACTTTCCAAGGTTACATTGCTCGCACATATCTTGCAACTGATGCTTTGCATTGCTTCTACTTTGTTGAACTTCCATTAGCTTGGTTTACACATCGTGTATGTGAATATGCCCTGCCTATCCATTTTCAGTACATATTCCATCTATCATCATACCATATTTATCCATTCAAATGCTATTCTTGTGTATCAGACGTTCAAAAGGAAGAGGGCGATTGCTGATCGTGGAGGAGCACAAGCAAAGTATTTGGAAAAGGTAGTGGCACCTGATAAATCAAATAGCCCATTAGGTGTAGTTGCAATATCACCTGACCCACAAAATACCCCAACTCTAGCAGACTCTAGCCCTACTACACTGGTCATTTCTGATGCCCCAACTCAGCAGACCCCAACTGCAGCAAACATTATGATTATGCCAGTTGACATAGCCAGCTGTACGACGCAAAACCCCCATTCCAGCAAAGAGTACACCAAATCCAGTTGCCAAATCCCTTTTCGAACCAGAGAGAGCCCCAATTGCAGCAAATAGGACCCCTGTTCCATTTCTTCCCAGTTTAGAAGACGAAGCTTATGTTGTTGTCAGGAACTTTGTGCGCATCTTTCCTTCATGGAAAGATTATACCGCAGACATAGAACAATTTCCAGTCTTCCTCCGCAACTTACGCGTAAGTAATGCACTAATGTTATTCATGGTCATTACTGCATATGTTTCTGCTGACAGAAGACACAAGATTTCATTCTTTTAAATAGGCGAGGAGCAAACTGGATTGTGATGACGAGCAAGGGTTGGTTGCGCTTTTCAAGCACTCGTTGATGAAGTATCGTTCCTACCTGAGGCAAGCGCACTTCGATGGCAAGCCTCTGAACGAAATTTCTGTAAAGTCTCCGGTGCTACATTTATCCGACGGTGACTGGAATAATCTTGTTACACATTGGTCTCGGCTGCAGCGTAAGGTACTGTCTATGATATCACATCACAATTTGAACTACATTTCTGCATTTGCCTTAATGTCTCACTTGTACGAAAACTGTTAGCAGAAGAACATTCGTTCTCAAGGGACCACAGAATCTCGCAACTATACTGCACACTGCATTGCTCTTGTGAGTACCTCTTGCCCTGTATGACCATACTTACTTTCATAGCTGTTTGATTATGTAGCATCACTGCACATGTTAGCCTCGTAATCGTCCATTTGGTGGACATTATAAGATCTGTATGGACTCTTACATAAATTTAGAATCAACCCAATGCTTTTGAAGAGGTTTAGCTCTGCAGTCCTCTTGTAAGGATTGAACGTGGTCTATCACTGTACTTACATTAACAGCTACTCCCTCCGTCCCATAATATAAGAACATTTTGTACAGTACACCAGTGTTCAAAACACTCTTGTATTATGGGAAGAGGGATTGGTTCATTTTGTAGCATTCTGCATCTTATCTCCCTCGCCCACCATTTACTAAAAAAGATCATATCTATATTTAATCTTACCAACAAGTAGAATACACAGACAATGCCAGTGCAGAAGTGTAGCCCGTTGCTCTTGTCAGTACATTTTGTCCTATAACGCTTGTACTTCCAGGGATTGGTAGTTGATTATGTAGCATCAATCTGCATCTTATCTTCATTATCCTCTATCCCTTCCAGTATTATCATATCTATAATTACTCTCTACAAAATGTAGAGTACAGGCAATGCTTATGAAGAAGATTCTGTGCTGAAATTCTTGAGTTATCCTTCCCTTGACATGGAGAAGGGCATTATAAAGCCGGTGTTAACTGTTAATGTAAGTCAGTCCTTCTAAAGCCTTTATCCTCAACTGCTGTTTAATTTGCTCACACTCCCTATCGTTTACTGCTGTTTAGTTTGCTATTTCTACCAAAATGCATGCTCGTAAGAACCGTAAGTTCTAAGTTTTACTTGTAAAACCAAATTCCTTATTCATACCATGCACATTACTTAATACTCCCTATATGTATGCTTGTTTTTGTGGATCTATAATCCAGTGTGTGGTGAAGCAGCCCACGTTTGCACCTTGTCATCGCCTGTTTTATCTTACTGATGTGGCTGATATATGAACAACATGCCATTATGCACATTATCCAAAATAGATACAATGATTTTCTTTGCCCTTCATCTATCCTTTTTATGTTGACATGGTAATCTAGTAGTGTGGTGAAGCTCCCCGCATTATGAACAATTCCAAATTATGCTATTGATATTTTGAACTTACTCTTTATTTTTGAATTTGAAATTGGATAGAATTGACAGAACAGTTATCATCTTTGTTTATACACGTGCAAAACCTGTCATCTCTCTGCTTTGTTTCAGGGTGATATGCCTGATGGCATGCACAAGTCTGCTGAAGGCTGTGAGACAAACCCAACATATATTGCAGCAAAGAAGGCAAAACATCTTGAAGATAGCGAGACAACCCCAAAGTCTTGTCTTGATGCAGTGTTCAAGTTACTTGAGACTAACAGTCAGACAAGCTCACAGAATTTGTTTTCTGAATCAGTTCGACTTCTTCAGTCCCAAGTTCTAGCAGAAAGGCATTCTGCAACTCAACTTCGACATGAAGTCCTATCTCTAAGAAAGATTGCAGAGAACACCAATGAGAACCTCATCGCTAAACTGCTACACCTGGAAGCTATGACCGACATGCTAGGACGGTCTCACAGCCTTGCTCAGCAGCTTGCGCAGCAGTTCCCCCGCAAGGCTAACCTTTCTTGAACTGTCTTGGAAGTGGTCTCGGTTCAGTATTATTTTGTTACGCTGCAATGGTGCCCAGTTTTTGTAATCTGCTTCCTCGTTGCACTTTATGATCACTGGTGGTGAACTTCGATGCCCAGTGGATGTAATATACCTTAAATCCTTTATTGTATAGTGTAGGTTTATTCTTAGTTACTATGCCGTAATTTCTTTATTGTATAGAGTAGGTTTGTTCTTAATTCCTACTAGTTATTGCCATCATTCGCTATCTGAAAAAAATCAGATGTAGTCGACCGGACCGAAACATTCGACTCTAACGGGCCAGGTTTTTAGCGGGCCACAATTGGGCCGGCCTGCGTCTTTCTTGGGCCCGAATGATTGGGGCCTTCACACATTGCGCCAGACCCAAACTTATACCGGCCTATATTTTAGTTGGGCCTTTTGTCGACCCAGCGCTTAGTTTGGCCCAGGTAGCATTGGGCCATTAACAGGCTGAATATTGTACTGGCCTGTTACGGCCGAGATGAAACCACGGGCCTTTAGCAGGCCAAAATACATGTTGGGCCTCAATTTTCACTAGTCGTCGACGGGCCTTCAGCAGGCCGAAATGTAGACCGGGCCGTTTTGGGCCCAGTTAGCTCACGGGCCATTACCAGGCCGAAACATATCTCGGGCCTTAGTTGGCCCACTGATATCATGGGCCTTTAAGAGGCCGAAAGCTTAGCACAGGCATCAACAGGCCGAATTACGCGACAGGCCTTTAACAGGCCCAAAGTCACGTTGGGCTTAACTGTTGCCACCTTTAGCACGGGCCGTTAGTGGGTCCGATGTCCCGTCGGACCATATATGGCCCATGGGCAGCACGGGCCATTCCCAGGCCGAAAGTCACACCAGGCTGAAATGGGCCCATGTCTACATCAGGCCTCTAACAGGCCGAAAGTCACTGGGCTGTAGTTGGGCCCAAATATTCGGCGAACAATTAACGGGCCAGATCTGGCTTGGGGCCGCAAATGGGCCCAAATATTGGGCGAACAATTAACGGGCTAGATCTGGCTTCGGGCCGTAAATGGGCCCAAATATTGGGCGAACAATTAACGGGCCAGATCTGGCTTCGGGCCGTAAATGGGCCTTTATTAAGCAGGCCGTTATTGGGCTGGCCCACTAGTACCTGATTAAGTTCTACGGGCCTTTGACTGGGCCGGCCTTTTTAACCTATATGGGCCCCTCTTGGGCCCAACCACGTGTCGACGTATCATAGGCATGTCTCCTCCAATGGACGGGCGACATCTGGCCAACTGACGAGCTGACAGGTGTTCCCTTCGGCCAATCAGAATTTTACACGTGGAAATTTTCCATTGGTCAGGGCTGTTAACGGGTTATCGGATCCAAAATCCGACCCGATAGCTTAACGGTGTTCCGTTACGGTGGATGCCACGTGTCGGTCACCCTTGACGAAAGCACTTCTGTGACGCGCGATTTATCGTCATGGAAGTGGACACTTCCGTGATGATAATTTTGGCAATGTCATGGAACACTTCTATGACAGCACAGGTATGACTATCTTGATTCTGTCATAAATTTGTCATGGATGTACATGCATGACAGAAAACGCGACCTACTGTGACAAACACGTATCATCACGGAAGTGTTTTTTTTTTGTAGTGTATTTCCTACCAAATTACTAAACTCATAAATTAATCACTATACAAAGCATTGCAAGAGCTAATCTAGCAATGAGAGATGAAAGGGCAAAGTTGCTAACCTTTGTAATCATTTGAATGGATGGGGGCCTTCAAATCTTGACAAATTTTGGGCAAAATGTGTGATGAGATCGAGAGAAAGAGGGGAAGAACAGAGAGGAGAGGGGAAAGGGGAAGAACAGAGCGAGCTCGGGTGGACGAAGGGTTTATGTAGGACGACCTTTAGCACCGGTTCGTGCCACGAACCGGTACTAAAGGTGCTGGAGGGGCCCCGGACTGACAACATCCTACCACCACTCACTTTAGTACCGGTCCGTGGCACGAACCGGTGCTATATAAAGGTCGGCCACGAACCGGTACTAATGAAAGCAGCCGGCTAGCCGTTGGAACCGGCACTGATGCACACATTATTGCCGGCTCAAAAGCAAACCGGCACTAATGTGCTTGACATTTGATCCTTTTTCTACTAGTGCTCTATTCTTATACTTTTACATCATTTCAGAGGCTTCTCTAGTAGATCACTTGTACTGCATTTTAAGACCTAATGAATTGCGCGTAGAACACCGTGCTAACTTTGACCCGAAATAAAATATTGCAGAAATATATCATTTGTAACTTCTATACAAATATTGTGGTAATTTAGACACGACAAATCTGATAATTTACGTAGAAACACCACATGGTAAATTTGACCCGGGAAAATATTATTTAAAACAAATCCCCGTTAACTTCTATGCAAATAGTATGGTAATATACACACTACAGACATGATAACTTATGTAAACACACCGCGTTAACTTTGATCTAGGGAAAAAGTTATTGGAAACATACCCTCGGTAAATTTTATGTAAATATCATGATAATATACGCACCGCAGACTTGATAACTTAAGCGCAAATACCATGGTAACCTTGACCCGGATGGAGGATGTTGTTGAAAAGTATACCCTAACTTATGTGTAAATAACATGATAATTTACCCACCGGAGACATGATAACTCTCGTTCAAACACGGTGGTAACTTTGACCCTGATTTTTTGTTGAAAAACATGAGCCCTAATAAATTCTAGGTAAATAGCATGGTAATGTACTTACTGTAGACGTAATAACTTATGCAAAAACAATGCGGTAGCTTTGGCCCAGGGAAAAAGATGTTGGAATCATATCAATGATAAATTTCGTATAAACAACATGGTAATATACGCACTGCAGAACTGATAAGTTACGCACAAACATCATGGTAACTTTGATTCGGGTGGATGGAGTTCCTGAAAATATACCCCGGTTACTTATGTGTACATAGCACGGTAATAGTCATCATCGTTTCTAGATTTGGGCAAGAGTAGTAAAAAGTTGTAGAAAATACACCGGTTACTTTTCTATGTAAACAACACAGTCATTTACGCACCACAACCTTGATAATTTAGGTACAAACACCACGGTAAATTCAATCCAGAGAAAAAAATTGTTGAAAAGATATCCCTGGTAACTTCTATCTAAATAGCATGGTAATATACCCATCGCATACATAATAACTTACATACAAAAACATCATGGTAATTTTTCACTTGGTGGGTAAATCGTTGAAAACATACCCCTGTTAATTTTTGTGTAAACAAAATGGTAACATACACATCACATACATACGTACAAACACCATGGTAACTTTGACCAAGCGGAAAAAATGTTGAAAACATACCCCCGGTAACTTATATGGAAGCATCACGGTAATATACGAACCGTGGGATGGTAACTCATGTACAAGCACCACTATAACTTTGACCAAAGAGCATGGTAATATACGAATCAAAGGCCTGAAAACAGCATGGTAATATAAGAACCGCAGGGCCGATAACTTATATGAATACAACGTGGTAATTTACGAACCGCAGGGTCGGAGAACCTTTTTATGCCTCCAGTAACTTATGTGGAAATAGCATGGTAACTTGCACTTAATAGACGTGGTAACTTATGTTGCCTAGGCGTGGTAACTTTTTCCATAAAAAAGGCGTCGGAACATACCAACATGGCATCTACTTTCGAAGATCTCATCACGATGAATCTTTTATGTAAAAACGATTTATTCATTAGACCGATGGTTTAAGGTACAAAACATTTTAAATTTTTGGAATAAAGAGAATCTAGGATGACAACCTTTTTTTATCCTCTAGTGCATGCATATAATTAGAAGAAGGAGTACACGTGAAAGGAGAGAGAATAGTGCTAACGCATGCATGTTTTTAGAGTGAATGAAGTAGGGGTGTGGTAGTTTTTTGAGTGAATGAAGGAGAGAGAACCATTTTTATGCCTCCGGTAACTTATGTGAAAATAGTATGATAGCATACGAACCACATACCCGATAACTTACGTAGAAACACTACGGTAACTTTTTCGATCGAAATAAAAAGTTGTTGAAAACATACCCCCGGTAACTTATGTGAAAATAGTATAATATGCGACCTGTTTACCCGATAACTTACGTACAACCACCTCGGTAATTAACTTTTTTGACCGCGAGAAAAAAGTTGTTGAAAACATATCTCGATAATTAATGTGAAAATAACACGGTAATATACGAAACACATACTTGATAACTTACATAGAAACACCGCAGTAACTTTTTGACCATGAGAAAAAGTTGTTGAAGAATATAACCTCAGAAACTTATGTAGAAATAGCACGATAATATACATATCACATACATGATAACTTAGTACAAATACCGTGGTAACTTTTTAGACAGGGAGAAAAAGTTGTTGAAAACAACTTATGTGAAAATAACACGGTAATATATGAACTGCATGTCCGATAACTTACGAATAAACACCGTAAAAAATTTGACCAACGGGAAACAAAGTTGTTGAAAAACATACTCCAATCCACGAGGTAACTTGTGCGAAAATAGCACGATAATATGTGAACCGCATACCCGACAACTTACCAGAAACACCGCGGTAACTTTTTTGACCGGGAGAAAGAACATACCCCGATAACTAATGTGAAAATAATATGGTAAATACGAACCGCATACCCTATAACTTATGTACAAATACCGTGGAAACTTTTAACCAAGGGGAAAAAGATTTTGAGAAACATCTCCCGATAACTTATGTGAAAATAGCACGGTAATATATGAACCACGTACCTACTAAATTATGTACAAACACCTGCGGTAACTTTTGACCCATTGGGGGGGGGGGGGGGTTGCTGAAAAATATAACCCCGGTAACTTATGTGGAAATAGCACGGTAAGTTGCATACCACAGGCTTGGTAACTTATGTAGCCGAGGCGTGGTAACTTTTGACCCGAAAAAAAGATTCATCGAAACATACCAACACGAGATCTAGTTTCGAAGATCTCATCGCGACGAATCTTTTATGTGAAAACGGTTTTTGCATGGGACCAACTGTTTAAGCTACAAAACATTTTGAATTTTTTAAATAGGAGAGAATCTAAGATGACATCAGCTTTTCTGTCCTCTAGTGCATGTATGTAATTAGAGAGAGGGATGGACGTGGAAGAGAGTTGTTCACACCCTAATCTATATCCTAATGCATGCATGCATGTATTTATATGGGAGGAAGGAGTGTGGTAGTTTTGCTATCTACCACACATGTGCCAAATATCGCGGTCCTTCAAAAAAATCTGAAAAAACATATTACAACCAGGGACATAATGCACATGAGTGTAAATTTTCATGATGAAATATGTTAAAATGAGAGGTACACAAGAAAAAACAATTTATATTTGTTATATAAAACTAAAAAAAATTGAAGCAAATGCTCAAATCTTTGTTGCAGTTCTTCTGTATTTGGGTTTGTGTCAATGAAAGAATGAGAGCTCGACTGGCCCATGAACCAAATGAACGTGCATTGAGCCTCACAAGTCACGACAGACGGTCGGAAAAAATGGCACAGCGAAGCACGCGTACGCTTCTAGTATACATACAAGCCAAATGCCAAAGGAGATTGACCTGGGAAAATGTCCACAATCTGAATGCATCGTGGCATACAATATTTGACTCAAATTTTGGTATGTATAAGAAAAACGCTAGAAACCAATTAACAGTTGTACGTACGGCGGGTTTTGTTATTTTCCGGGGTATGTACCTACCGGTTGAGTTCGGAGTCAAAGAAGGAAACATGGAAAACATGGGTATCAAGCAACTGCATGCGTTTGTAACTGTCTACGTATGATGCATTTGTGTATATACGTCCTCTGAGAGTGCATACATACCGTACCGCGCACGTATTCTAGCTTGTGGTCGCGCTGGTCGACCCTCGTCTATACTCGCACGGCCACACACGTAACAAGCGTGCGGCGTACGTATACATGCAACACCAAGCGCACGTTGCGCCTGGCATTCAAACAAACGCAGCAGCCAATCTCTCCCTTTTTAAACATTCGCGAGGGCCGAGGGGGCCGTCGACGGTCGTGAAACTCGATCTATCGTGAACTTCTCTACCTCTCTATGTGCATCTCTATCACAAACAACACTATTGCTATATTGCAAAGCACATTAGTTCGACGATGCGACCCAAGTTTGTTTCTGCGGTGATCTTGATGGCCGTGACGGTGTTGATCCTCCTCGTGGCGAGCTCGGCGCGAGTGTTGGGCAGAGAGGCATTGTCTGGCGAGTCCATCGTCCAGCTGTGCCGGCATTTGTACAGGCGGCTGTTAAACATGTAACCTGCGGTGGTGTATAAACCGCATGATAGATTTTATATAGGCTGTTGAGATTGAGTCTTGGAGATCAATCCACGCCATGTAAATCCTCTTTGTAACAACCAAGCTTCGGCCCTATATATTAACACGCAATGCGTCCTTATTAGGTATACGCTTAACCTATTTTCACATGGTATACAGAGCCTACCATCGCATCTAGATGTCTAGCTCCTCCTCGTCCGTCGCCATGGCCGTGCCCTCCATCGCCTCTCTCGGTCACACCATCACGGAGAAACTGACCCGAGAGAATTTCCTGGTGTGGAAGGCACAGGTCCTCCCACACATCAAGGGGGTGGGGCTGATGGGCTACCTGGATGGCTCGATCAAGGAGCCTCCCGCCGTGATCACCTCGGAGAAGGATGTCTCCGGCAAGGAGGAGATCACGACCTCGCCGAATCCCGAGCATGTTGTGTGGGTTACCCAAGACCAGCAGATTCTCACGTTTTTTATCTCATCACTTTCCCGTAAGGTTCTACTGCAGGTCAGCTCCCACACCACCGCCACCTCGATCCGGAACGCCCTGTTGCAGAGTTTCTCCTCGCAGTCAAGGGCGAGGGTAATCCAGCTTTGTTCCGCCATCGAACACACTCGCAAAGGGGACATGTCCGCCGCTGCCTACTTCACCAAGATGGTGAGCATCTCCGACGAGCTGGCAGCCACCGGCAAGCCCCTGGATGAAGATGACGTCGTCGACCACATCCTGCAAGGCCTCCTCCACAAACCCGACTACAACGGCTTCGTCTCGGCTATCTCCACCCGCGCACTGCCACCGAACAACCGATCGGCCTCAGCGAGCTCTTTTCCTTGCTGCTGTCGGCCGAAGCTCGCATTGCCGCCCAGAACACTGCCTTCTACTCCGCCAATCTGGCGGCAAGGGGTGGAGGTCGCGGCAACCCAAGGGATGGCGGCAACAGCGGCGGTGGACGCGGTTCCCGCAGCTACAACAACAACGTGGGTGCCCGCTACTCTGACAACCCCGATGGCGGCGGCGTTGGAGGTGGGCCGCGGCAAGGAGGTGGTGACTGCGGTGACCGCGAGCGCGAGAAGTGCTAGATCTGTAAGCTTGAAGGGCACGGCGCGTGGCGTTTCATGAAACGCTTTGATCGCAACTTCAACAACAACATCCGCAACCCCGCAGGAGGTGGTGGTGGCGGAGGAGGCGGAGGTGATGGAGGACATCGCTCCGCCAACACAGCTCACTCCTATGGAGTTGATACCAATTGGTATCTTGACACCGGCGCTACCGACCACGTGATAGGAGAGTTGGAGAAGCTCGTTGCTCGTGATCGTTTCACCGACACGGAATAAATCCACACGGCGAGTGGTCAAGGTATTGATGTTGCACATATTGGTCATTCAGTTCTTACTACACCTAATGGTTCCTCGTTAGCACTAAACAACATCCTCCATGCTCCACAAGCCGGCCAGAGTTTACTTTCCACTCATCGTCTTATGAAAGACAATCATGCTTTTCTTGAGATTTACCCTGAAATTTTCTTTGTCAAGGATCGGGCCACTCGGAGCACCATTCTTCAAAACAAGAGTAGAGATGGCCTATTTCCCGTATCCGGTCGTCAGGGTGTACCTCATCGTCAAGTGCTAGGCGTTGCAAAACCATCCACTTCACGATGGCACAAACTCTTAGGGCATCCTTCGCTACCGGTGGTCCAGAAAATTCTGCGTGATTTTAGTCTTCCTGTGTCAAATAAACAAGATCATCATCTGGTTTGTGATATATGTCAAATGGCCAAGAGCCATCAACTTCCTTATTCTAGGTCTACTAGTGAGTCAAAAGCTCCATTAGAGCTTGTTTTTTCAGATGTGTGGGGTCCTGGACCAATTTCAGTAGGCAGATAAAAATATTATGTGAGCTTCATTGATGATTTCAGTAAATTTAGCTGGGTTTATTTACTCAAGAATAAGTCTGATGTGTTTGAGAAATTCCATCTCTTTCAAAAGCATGTTGAACGACTCTTTGATCGCAAAATTCTTGCTATGCAAACCGATTGGGGGGTGAATACCAAAAACTTCACTCATTCTTTGAACACATTGGCATCACCCATCATGTCTCTTGCCCCCATGCCCATCAGCAGAATGGCTCTGCTGAGAGAAAGCATAGACACATTGTAGAGGTTGGCCTCTCCCTTCTTGCTCATGCCTTCATGCCTTTGAAGTTTTGGGATGAGGCCTTTCTCAGGCAGTTTACCTCATAAACCATATTCCTAGTAAAGTTATCTCCAACCAAACACCACTTGAGCGTCTCTTTGGCACCAAACCAAATTATTCATTCCTTCGTATTTTTGGTTGTGCGGTATGGCCAAACCTACGTCCCTTCAACAAACACAAACATGAATTTCGGTCCAAACAATGTGTGTTTCTGGGGTACAGTAGCCTTCACAAAGGATACAAGTGCTTAGATGTCTCTACTAGACGGGTTTATGTGTCTCATGATGTGGTGTTTGACGAGCATGTTTTTCCGTTTGCACAAATTCATCCAAACGCCGGCGCACAACTTCGCAAGGAACTTGTCATTCTTCCATCTCACCTCCTTCCTCCGTCAGCCTTTGTTCCCGGGGGTGTAGTAGGTCCTGATGATCATATGTCAATGTCTAATACTCATGCACAAAATTCTGCTGAAAGTATGCAGGGCGACGGAATAGGCGAAAATTCCTTTGATTTTATGCAGGAAACAGGTTACATGGACGAAACTGGCGTAGACGATCCGTGCAGCGATCCCGGAGCTGATCCTGGTGGGAGTATCGCCTTGGGATCCCGCGCCGCAGGTCCGACAGGCGGATCCCCGATGGGATCTGCGCCTGCGCCAGGCGGATCAGGCGGGTCCACCACGCGTGGGCCTGATCGGCCTCCCTCAGCCCATCAGCGGGCGGAGCCGCGCGACACCCGCACGTGGGCTTGACGTCGCGACAAGGCTGGGCGGTGGTGCGCCGCAGCCTAGCAAGGACTCGCCACCTGACGCTTCTGGAAAGGAGGCGGTCGCTGCGCTCGGTGGATCGCTGCATGCAGGATCGGATCCGCTACAGGAGTTGAACGGCGGATCTTCTGCGGCTGATTCCTCGCCTGTGTCTTCTTCATCCAGTCGTCTTCAGCAACACATGGCTCAGCCTCCTCCGCTTCCTCCTGTGCGAGCACACACCAGGTCACAGAGTTGTATTTCTCAACCTAAAAAGTATAAGGATGGTTGCATTCGTTTGGGATCCTTTTGTGCTACAGGTGAACCGAAAAATCTAGGAGAAGACTCGGTGACCCAAAGTGGAAGGATGCTATGGACGAAGAATATACTGCTCTCATGAAAAACAAAACCTGGCACTTGGTTCCTCCTACCAAGGGTAGAAATGTGATTGACTGCATGTGGGTATTTAAGGTAAAAAGAAAGTCAGATGGGAGTATTGACAGGTATAAGGCGCGTCTGGTTACCAAGGGGTTTAAACAGAGGTATGGAATTGACTACGAGGACACTTTTAGTCCTGTAGTGAAAGCTGCCACCATTAGATTAATTCTCTCAGTTGCAGTATCTCGAAATTGGTGTATACGACAACTAGATGTAAAGAACGCGTTTTTGCATGGTGTTCTGGAAGAGGAAGTCTTTATGAAGCAACCTCCTGGGTATGAACATCCAAGTTAAGGCAGCATGTTTGCAAGCTTGACAAGGCCTTGTATGGGCTAAGCAAGCACCTAGAGCTTGGTACTCTCGGCTATCCTCAAAATTACAATCTCTTGGTTTGTTCCTTCAAGGGGGACACCTCATTGTTCCTTTATCATCGCCATGGTGTCACTATTTTTATGCTCATCTATGTTGATGATATTGTTGTCACAAGCTCATCATCCAAAGCAGTTGAAGCTCTTCTCAAGGATCTGCGCATGGACTTTGCACTCAAGGATTTAGGCAATCTTCACTATTTCCTTGGGATTGAGGTAAAAGTGTACCGAATGGAATTGTGTTGTCACAGGAAAAATATATTCAGGATATACTTCAGAGAGTAGGCATGAAAGGATGTAAGCCATCATCTACACCTATATCTACCTCTGAAAAATTGTCTCTTCATGATGGAGAGGTGCTTGGCGCAGAGGACTCCACCAAGTACAGAAGCATTGTAGGGGCTTTGCAGTATTTGACATTACTAGGCCAGATATTTCATACTCTGTTAACAAAGTTTGTCAGTTCTTGCATGCTCCTACTAGTGTGCACTTTACAGCCGTGAAAAGAATACTTAGATATCTCCAAGCAACACGCAGTCATGGACTTAAACTTGGGAAGTCAGACTCCATGCTTGTAAGTGCTTTTTCAGATGCAGATTGGGCAGGATGTCCTGATGATAGGAGATCAACAGGTGGATTTGTAGTTTTTCTGGGTAGTAACTTAATCTCATGGAGTGCTGGCAAGTAAGCCACTGTGTCTAGGTCTAGCACAGAAGCGGAATATAAAGCCCTAGCAAATGCTACTGCAGAAGTTATCTGGGTACAAATATGTACACTGAACTGGGTATTCGGCCATCCTCAGGCAGCATCACTTTGGTGTGATAATCCTGGTGCTACGTACTTGTCAGCTAATCCTATCTTTCATGCAAGGACCAAGCATATCGAGATTGACTATCACTTTGTTCGAGAAAGGGTAGCCAACAAGCTGCTAAATATCAGGTTTATACCTACTGGTGATCAAGTTGCAGACGGGTTTACCAAGCCTCTTTCTTTGAGACAACTTGAATGCTTTAGACACAATCTCAACTTGGATAGTTGTGATTGAGGAGGAGTGTTAAACATGTAACCTGCGGTGGTGTATAAACGACATGATAGATTTTGTATAGGCTGTTAGTTAGGCTGTTGAGATTGAGTTTTGGAGATCCTATTTGTAACAACCAGGCTTCGGCCCTATATATTAACACGCAGTTCGTCCCTGCTAGGTATACGCTTAACCTATTTTCACAGCGGCGGCTTGGGGGAGGGCCCGGGTCATCGTGTGGTACACACAGCCCACACGGTGGTTGCCCACCCGGTGGTTGAGAAGCGGCGCACATACCGGCCCGGTTGAATGTGTGCGTCGGCCGATGTTAGCTCATCCGTCCTTCATTTTTGCACTTCTTTTTTGCTTCTTCATTGGTAGATCGCTCGGCATCGCGTGGCAATCTTCTGATCGTGGATGCGGTCGGTGTGCATCATGGGTGATTGTTCTGTTGCTGTCATGTTTTGAAGGTTTTAGTCGCTATTTGACATTTTGGCTGTCGCTAGGTTTCCTCACATAGGTCTGATGCCTGGTGAGGTGCAGTTTTGTAAGGCCCTTTATCCCATGGACCATGTGAACCTTATCATGTCGTGTGTGTGGTGTTAGTGGATTTTTGCCCCGTGGTAGATGTCTCCGTACTGAGCATCTACAGCGGGTTTCCCATTCATGCCCCAACTCGTTTCCCCTTTCCTGCCTCTTTTTCTGTTTGGTCAGTGGTTACTTTAACTTGTACTAAATATTTCCGTTAAGAAATTAACGGAAAGGGGTATGGTCCGGTTGTAATTTTTGCACTTTCCAATTTTGTTTAACCAGAAAATGGAATTGTTTACATATACAACATTTTGGTTGATATTTCTGCGTCTTTCGACCATTTTGTACGACCTTCTTGTTTTTGTAAAACATGTTCCGTCTTGATCTTATGGTTAGGTGATTGATCGGTGCAGATGAAGGAACCATTATATATAGAACACTTGTACTGCTTGGGCACCTTTGCGGAACAAAATAAAGAAGCTAATGCGCACACCCCCATCAGAGGTTCGGTTGCGATATCCTCCTAGCGTGGGCTGTAAAAGGATATCAATATTGTCAGTCCTAGATGACACATATCAGATATGCAAAACGGAACCGCTTAGAACCGACAGAGACCACCACCATGAGGAGCGATCATCCGGGAGGATGTGCGACGGACACGTCGGACCGAGGACTCTAAGACGGTGCCTCCAGGAAGGGCACGACCAAGAACGTCGCCACCGTCCGATCCGAAGATCAAGTTATTCACCTAGAGTGAGACGGAAGGACTAGAAGCACCACAACCGAGCCTGCAAGGAGGAACACGATGTCCACATAAGCCATCATCGTCGACTAGTGCACGGACTGGGTAGGTGATGTACCCTGGTGCTTCAACCCCTCCGCCGCAACCCTGGGCTGCCAACCACCAGCAGCCAAGCCGCCCGAGCGGCCATGATTGCCTGCCCGCATCCGAGCCGCGCAGTCCGCCCACGACCAACGCGACTACCACCGGCAGGGCCGCCGACCCACCATGAGACCACCCCGAGAGCCACCAAAGGGCACTACTTTGCCCATATCCGCGACCCCAACCACCTCCAGAGTCGCCGGCGGCCAACCTGCCTTGAGAAGGGCTGACCATACATCGACCGGGGGGAACGGAAGGCGGAGAAGTGGCCCATGGCCATGACCGACGCCCGTGCCAGCTCTAGCCCCCCCCCCCCCCCCCCCCCGAAACCATGTTTCACCCCCGCGCCGAAGGCCCAGATCACCAGGAGGCACCGGCCGCGGCCCGATGACGGAGAGGAAGGCTGGCAGAGCTGTCATCGCCGCTGCCTAGAGACACCACCAGGGGGTCCTCCTGCGCCGAGCGCCGGCACCCAGCTGCGAGGGCCTGACTGGGCGGGAGCTGCCCACCACCCCCGTTGCCTCGCCGCCCCCGACCAGAGATCGACGGCGAGAGGGCCGCCCACGACCCGGTCAACCGCGACCCGCGGCACCGGACGCGCGTCGAGGCGCTGCCGGAAGCACCCGCCGCCGACGTCATCCACCGGCCCGCACCACTACCATGCCGCCCGACGCCACACCACCATCGCCGGCCTGCTCTGGAGCGCCGCCGCACCGCCACGCCCGGCATTGCTCTAGCGGGACACATTGCTGCTAGTATCTTGTAAATAAATAACTGTAAATACAGAGTTGCTCTAGCATATTGTGATCCCTAATTAAAGGCATGAGTTAAACGAGACATGATCCCTGAAGACTCCAACGCTATGCAAACAGCGTTGGCTGATGAATGTAGTACACCTGCATAGCTTCCTTTAGATCTCTGGCTTTACTGTTGTCGGTGAAGTGGCCACGCACAGTATTCATAATCCTGTTCAGCGCCTTCGTAAGGGCCAGCTTCACCTTGACGGGATCCAGCGCACCGCTTTCATAATCAACCTTCCAAAACGCCCTGCTAATGCCACCACCATTCTCTTCCTTGTAGGGCACCTCAAAGCATCCAAACCATGGAAGCACAATATGCTTGATGTACTCCAGGCATGGGCTTCCCTCTGCAACTTCGTAGGGCAGAAAGCGTTCCTTGTCTTCACAGGTACATCTCGCTCCTCGTCTTCCATGAAGATGGCAAACATTGAATCTTGTATCTTAGCATGTTCATGGTCTAAAATCAGATTGGGGAGCTTACCATGGGACAGAATGATAGGGTTATGATGATCTTCACCTTTCATTTCTGATGGTCCTCCTCATGATCCATGGACAGCGACGACATGTCCGCCTTGCGGAACAACACAGTGGCACACTGCATGCAGGTGTAGACGACCCTCGTGCTCACCACATCACCCCGTTCATGCGGCTTGACGATTTGTTGGTACTCCACGGGCGGCTCCGCGATGCCGCAACACCTCACCGGCCATTTATTTCGTCCGACAGCCACACGAACTCCACCCCATCGAGATCCAGGCCTGCCACCTTCCATATCTCGATCATGTAGCGTCCAGTTGTCTGGATCTTGCTTAGGTCGTCGGATTTGCGGAGTATGTGAGCAAGCCAATCTGCAGCCGGCTTTGATGAGCTTGTTGACGTTGAACACCATCATGATCCCCTGGCCGTGCTCTAACACATCAGGTGTTTGATTCGTGCGCCGTGTTCCGTATGGAATCCAATAGTATACCCGAAAGGTGACGCCCTTTGAATCAACACACGTCGTCGTGTCTTTTTCTGTCCCATGTGCATGCAGGCATTCGGTGCCTCTTTCCGGCAGGAATAATTAATTCGTGGCTTAGCTCAGTGCGGGCTGACACCGATACGAGCATGGGTCTATCTTTGTTTTTTTTTTCTTTGTTGGTAATTAACTGGCGTACGTCCTCGATAGTCTTACCTTTTCCATAATCATGGCCATGCAGGAGAAAACTCCCAATCTAGTTGCCCACAACGCTAGCTACTGGAGTCTTGGTGCACAGCTGGATCGACGTCATAATCGGAAAAGAGATACGGCGTGTGGCGAGTTAACAAAAGATGCGTTTTTGATAGCATGTGAGTACATAAAGCAACAAAGAAAAATGGAAGCATGTGAGTATCAGTTTTTTTTTAGGTTTAGTGAGTATCAGGTGATAGCCGATGCACATCGACCAGCGCTGTCTACTGTTAGGCTCCTGACATGCGGACCATGATCCCAGCGGGCCCACATGTCAGTGGTCGGTGGCGTGCGTCACACGATCCTCATCCACAGGTCTGGCTTCTCTATATCTTCCGCCTCCGATCACTCACTCCAGTTACCAACCACCAGTACAAACGCTCTGCACTGCCAAGACCGGAGATCTTGATAGCCCCCCCAACCCACCACCCATGTCTGAAGATGATCCCCGCGCCGGAGAGCAAGGCCGAGGAGCTGCGCAAGACGGAGCTCGCTCCAGTCGCGTCCTTGCAGGTGGGCAGGGCTTCGGAGATTGTTGAGGGGACAAAGCATAGTTGAGAGGGCCAAAAGGACAAATTCTGCTTAAACGTTGATAATATTTATTAAAATTTAGCTTAAAACTAATGATATTTCAGACGATTTTTCTAGGATAGGGGGGGCATAGCCCCCCTTGGCCCTAGTGAAGCTCTGCCACTGCCTCTACTCTCTCTTTCAGCTAGAGTTTGCGGGTATGAACCCGCCGTCGCCGAACCACCGTTCTCCTCCATGGTGTTCGCTGCTAGGCTGAAGTCGGAAACCAACTACGGTTGTGGCAGCTGCTTGAGCATCAGTTGCAGACACCCAGCCTGCAAGAAGGAAGGCGTGACCGTCACGCTCACGGACATCTGTCAATGGGGGTCGTGCCTCAAGAACGAGGTGGTCCAGCTGAGCAGCCATGCCTTTTCGGCTATGGCCCTGCCAGGCATGGAGTTGGAACTGTGGGTGTCTCTGACTATTCCAATCACTCACCAATTGTAAGTACTATGTTGTTTGGATACACAGTTGGTTTGAAGTTTCTGTTTATCTATATGCTAACACTAGCAGACATGATTGCGGCGTTGACTACGCTTACTCCTCCCCCATGGCGTACCGGGCTGACCCAAGCTCCACACACCACTTCGTTGTTATACTGATGTATGTTCCATGGGATGACGGTCCGGCCACACTGACAATGCACTTCAAGGACACATCAAGCACAAAATGGGTGAAGTTGGAGTTCAAGGAGAAATGGGGGGGCGGGGTGGCCGCCTTAGGCCCTAGGAGGATGCAAGTGCCAATTTCGATCAGGGAAAAGGTTCTTATAGGATCCCGCAAATTCCAACCTTCTGGATGCCAGGCTGCTAGTATCATGCATGTCAAATAGCAATTTCGAAGAGGTGATATAACATTTAATGAAGAAAGAGATGGTTGAGTATCATATTATGATAGCATATCATAATGAACATTTTACAACCTTCTTGTTTCTGTTAAACATGTTTCGTCTTGATCTTGTGGTTGGAGGATCGATCAATGCAGATGCAGGAACCATCGTAGAACACTTGTACTGTTTGGCCACCTTTGTGGAATAAAATAAAGAAGCGAATGCGTGCACTGAATATTAGCTAGGTAGCCCCGTTTGGATATCCTCCTCGTCTGGACTGTAAAAGGATATCAATATTGTCAATCCTAGATGACACATGGATGGAAGAACTATTGGTGCCTTCAGCTACTATATATGCCCTCAACCTGTCTAACATAATAGCAGCCTATACAAACGAACTGAATGTTAGACCATGTATCTTCCCGCGACGCAACATCAAAATGTTGAACACCTAACCCCCCTTTTTTAAAGAAATTTGTTTCATACCATATATCAACTATTCACAAATGGGACACATTGCTGCTAGTATTTTTTAAATAAATAACTAAATACAGAGTTGCTCAAACATATTGTGATCCCTAATTAAAGGCATAGTTAAACGAGACATGTTCCCTGAAGACTACAACGTTATGCATATAGTGGTCGTTGATGAATGTAGTACACCTGCATAGCTTCAGGTCTCTGGCTTCACTGCTGTCGGCGAAGTGGCCACGTACAGTCTCCATAATGTTGTTCAGCGCCTTTGTAAGGGCCAGCTTCACCTCGGTGGGATGCAGCACACCACTCTCATAATCGGCGATAAGCTCCTCCATCTTCCTAAACGTCCTGCTAGTGCCACCACTGTTCTCTTCCTCGCTGGGCACCTCAAAGCACCCAAACCATGGAAGCATAATATGTTTGATGTACTCCAGGCATGGGTTGCCTTCTGCAACTTTCGCAGGGCAGTGAGCGTTCCTTATCTTCACAGGCACATCTCGCTCCTCGTCTTCCATGAAGATGGTGAACATTGGATCTTGTATCTTAGCATGTTCATGGTCTAAAATCAAATTGGGGAGCTCGCCATGGGACAGAATGATTGGTCCATAATCTTCACCCTTCATGTCTCTGCAGTACTCTCTGGTGAGTGTGCCGACATAGGGAAGGCCCTCCTCATGATCCATGGACAGCAGCCATACATCCTCCTTCTGGAACAACACGACGGCACACTGCATGCAGGTGTAGAGGAGCCTCGCGCCAACCACTAGGGCAGCGTGCGGGCATTTATTAGATTTTTTTAGTTTTCTAGTTAAGTTTAAGTGGACTTTGGCCGGCGTTTGACCGGCAATTTATGTATAATTATGGTTAAATTCCTCAGTTTCGGCCACTTCCGCATAAATGGGCCGGCCTCCCGTTGGACGCATCTGCCGACCCAAATGAAAAACCAGACACACACGTCTGTCTGGCCGACCCAAACGAATGAAAAGTGGACAAAGCGCGCGTCCGTCTAGGTCGGCGCGTTGGAGTTGCTCTAATGCCGTGCAAATTTCAGACGACACATTTTTCGAGTACACTATCGCGATAACAGACACCTTAATGCCTGTAGATCATACGGAGCCAGGAGCATGCAACAAATCAATTGAATGGAGGTATTAAAAGAGTTTGACAGAGATGGAAAAAGAACGGCTGCAGCTCATGGTTCTAACTCAGGCAAAGCCAAGAAGAACAAGTATCACAGCAACGTGTAATTCTTATTCAGGGAAAAAGGATAGGCCCCGTGGCAAGTCGGACAGATAACCCCCTGTGTACCTAGGACAAGAACAAACAACAGAAATGCTGCAGAATGAACTCCGGAGGCGGCAAAATTTCGTGTTTTGACCCTTTTCTTAAACTTTAGCAGAATCTAACCCTGGTTTAAAATTTTTTCGAGATCTGACCCTTTTTCCTACCACCATAGCCTTTGGCGGTAGGCGGTAGGGTTACACTGCCTACCGCCAAAGTCAATAACGTAGGCTGTGTATTCCTACTGCTTCGGCGGTAGGCCTACTTGATTTTTTTTGCGCGGAGTCACATGCATGCTGTGTAGCAGGTGTAATACCGTCTGAGGCCTCCTGTTCACAGTCGTAGGCTGCTCCAGTTCGAATAAATAAAGATGAAACAATGCCTCTGCACTTAAACTGAGAAGAGGGAATTGTCTGTATTTATGATCAAATAGACCCGGCATGACACTGCACATGTATAGTCTATGTCAATCGTCAGAACGAGCATTGGCCTAGCTTTGCTATGAGCTAGATACAGCACGTGAGTTGCAAATTGCTACACCTACAGATAGCATGCATGTCTTCAGCAGCCTTTCCATGAGACAGTAAAAAAGAAAAGGAAAAACCTACAGCTAGTAGTAGGAGTACTGTACTGGAGCAAAGCCTACACACTGACTGACATCTCATTGAATAATGGAACATGCATGCTAGGCTTTACTTCGTCGCCTCAAACGCAAAGATGGTGCAGATCCCACCGCCAAGCAGTCCGCCGTAAATCATGATGGTAGGCAGTGTTACCCTACCGCCAAAGACCATGACGGTAGAAAAAGGGTTAGATCCTGAAATTTTTTCCAACCGGGGTCATCACGCTAAAGTTTAAAAAAAAGGTCAAAACACGAAACTTAGCCCCGGAGGCATAGAAATGCTGCAAAATAACCGATGCCTACGCTCGTACTCCTGAAATGCTCTCAGTTGTCAGTTTCTCACCGCAACGACTTCCATGCTGAGCAGGCATCAGTTATTTCTAGTTAAGCTCCAGAAGAAGCAGAAACAAAAAATATATATAGAGAGATTCCAATCAAACCATTATTTCAGGAGTACCAGCGTCTTTGTGGGGAGCCAGTACTACAGTCAGCTCACACACCCCGTCATTGCTATTTAACAGTTCAGACTTCAGACTGGTGATGGAACCATGGAAGAAGACATGTCTTTCAAATCAAGAACTGGAAAAACATCGTGCGGCATTTTCTTGATTTTCCATTTAATGGCTAGCATTCACAACAAAGAGAAAATTTAATGGCTAACGTAGTCTTGCTCTAGAACCATGGATTTCGAGTCGCTCGACTAGTCGACGACTAGTCTATGAGTCGCAAGAATATGGTTGACTCAGCTTAGTGTCGACTCGCGACTCAACTAGTCACAACACAGGCTCGACCTCTTCCGAGTCGCTGCCCCAGAGCGACTCGCATGAGTCGCGACTCGAAAACCATGTCTAGAACTAGACATCATGGCGAGCACTCGAATTGGAGCAGTCAATTCAAACTTAAGGAAGATCACTAGTACGGTATCTTCTACTTAAACGGCTCAGCTAAACAAATTCCTCACTATCAGCAATTCACGATAGAGCAGGTTCAAGATTCACATCAACAACCCGACATTTTCTATCTCGTGAATTTTGTTGAACAAACCCAGAGCCCCGCGTACAAAAGATTAAGAGATGAATCCCAGCAGCGGTGTGGCACAAAATGAGCTCAAGAAAAAATACTAGATGCAAACTGAGATGTAACATGAACAATTAAGTCAGACCATGAAAATCACATTGAGTGCAGACACCAATATATGTAAACCACAGCCGCAGCCACAGGCCATGGAAATCTCATCGAATGCAGAAATAACAGTTAATCGTCCAGATAACAACACAAACAAGTCAAAGCAACAGTAGAGCTCTAGGTAAGTCACATTACATGCAGGTGCAGATAACTAGTAGTACATTTTACATATCCAAGTCACGAGAAGTCTCAGTTCATCGGTGTTGCTAAACCCCAAATCTCCAACACTCAAAAAAGAGCTGCTAGCTAATGCTACATCAGTTCCCTTTCACAAGGAAATGCGCCATTCAAACGATAAAATGCTCTAGCAGCTAATGAAAACGCTCCATCGATACCGGCTTAGGAGATAAACGGGTCACCGATAGAAAGATCAGAGGCTTCGTCGTACCTCCAAACCTGGCCTGCCGCACGCCCATGGACCTCCAAGGAAGTTCTGCCCGAGACCTTACTCGCCCACATTCTCTTGGAAGCCAACGGCTGGACCATGCGCGTGGCCTTGCGATTCGAGATAGAGTCCGGGCCGGCCAGCAGGACAATCACCTTCTGCAGCAACACAGCTCTCCCAAGAACCAGCTTCAGGAACTCAACCTGGTTCGTGCCCCCGTTGAACTAGTCGAACACCAGCTTCTGGACGCGCGACTTCACGCATTTGATCGTACTGACCCCCTGCCAGAATGTGGACTTGAGCTGGTCGCTGGGCTTGACTTCACCCGGGTCATCGTAGTGGTCGGTGTCGTTGTCGGACTGCAAAGTCAAAGCACGCAACTCAGCGAGCCAACGATGGAATGCAAGCAGTAAAAATTGGAAATTTTGAATGCAGAGAGAGTGAGAGAGCCACAGGGTAAAACTCACAGCCATGATGTGTAAGGTCTCCACTCCAGGGAAGCATCTCAAGAAACAGAGCAAAGTTCTGACTTCTTTGGGCACTCTGAAACGGACCTTCAGAGCTAACACCTTCACACTTGGAACCACTGTATTTGGGCTAACTTTTGTCACCCCAGCCTGCACATCGTCGCAACATCGATCAATTGATGCAAATCAAACCAGATAAAACTGAAAGATTTATGAGAATTGGACTACCTTGATGAAGGTGTTGCCGATCTCAAGCTCGTGGGTGGCCGTGTCCAAGTAGCCGAGCACGGCGAGCTGGGGAGCATGGCCTATCTTGACCTTGATGACCCTGTCATCCTCGGTTGGGTGCGTACAGTAGATAATGAGGCGCTGCAGGTTTGGGGCGGACACGGCGGCGACCTCGTCGGCCAAGGAATGCCAGAGCAGCACGCAGCGGAGGCTGCGGCTGCCGAGGCGGACGCGGTCGGGGTAGCGTAGTTGGAGATGAGCGCCAGGGCCTCCAGCTTGGGGCTGCAGGCGAGCACATAGTCGAGGTCGCTCTCCTCCGTGTTGCCGTGGCAGAGGCCGAGCTCCTGGAGGTGGGGGAAGACGTCGGGGCCGCGCGGGAGGCCGGTGGTGAAGGGGAAGAGCCAGACGCCGAGGTAGAGGCGGCGGAGCGACCGAGCGAGGCCCCGCAGCGGAGGAGGGTTGCGGGTAGCTGCACGGGCACGTCGAAGGAGTAGGGGCGGTTGACCAGGGTGAGGTGAGGTCCTCCACGCCCTTGTCGGCGAGGTGGAGGAGCGCCTCCTCGTTGGACTCGTCGATGGGGATCTCGGCGATGCGGACGGCGCGGAAGGGGCCCGGGTGGGAGGCGAGGACGCGGGACACCAATGCGGCGGCGGGGGCGGGGGACGGGAGGAGGTGGGCGTCGTCGAGGGCCAGCGGGTTAGTACACAAATTGGAGATTGGAATTTGGGTCTGGGCTAGGCGCGGAGATTTCCGGAACGACTGATCGCGCGGGTCTCGGCTCTCGATCGATCGATATATCGATCCAAAAACAGAAAAGCAGAATGTTTCGATGGAAGGAAGGAATAGGAATAGGAATACGACACTCCCGCTGCCTGCCGGCCGGGTGCCAAGCTCCGCGCCTACGCCTACGCCGTCGTGGCCGGCGGGCGACACCATGTAATAGGCGCCATGGCTCACCAGACACCAGTGGTGCAAAGCCGCCGTGCCCGGCGCCGGCTCTCCGTATGCACCTCTCTTGCGCCGGGCTCCTCACCTGCGCTGTTAATGTCGGGCTCGCCGACAACGGAGGACCATGCTTCGCGGGCTCCTGCTGCTAGCTGCCGGCCTAATAGGATTGCCCTACTTTCTCTCCTCCGCTCTCCTCTCGCCGTTGCCCAAGTCCTAAGTCGCACGCGCACCCCGCACGCGGATGGATCACCCTTTTTAGTATATATGAAGATGACATGACGAAGAGAAGGAGGAGGTAACGGTGTCGTGGATTAGTGAGCTGGCGCAAGCCACACCATTGTTAGCTGGCTGGTGGGCATCCCCAGGGCCTTTACTGACGTGATAGTAGGCGCGCGCAGCCGTTTCAACGAAAGAGAAAGAGATTAAGTGGTACATGACTGTCTTTTAGTACAACGGTACAATCCATCCGTTTCCTTGAGAGGTTTCGAGGAAATAGATGACAAGTAGGCCCCAAAGGCTGGCTGGATTTACTCCCAGGCGATTTCTTTCATCATAGCAACTACTTAAAATCTAGCTGATTTTGTGACACCTACTCTAAGTGTTGCAAAAAAAAGACCACAATTCGTAAAGACATTTCCAATAATTTTTATTTTTTGGATAAGATTGCCATATCTGACTAGATTTTGCAAGGCGGGCAACTGTTTGACATCTTTTCACTAGATTTTAAGATTTTACACAACATAACAGCATGACATGATTTTTTTTATTTATTATTTTGCGAGAGGGAGGGAGATGAACGGATTTATTTTGCAACGCATATGAACAGATTACATGACCCAGTGAGTAACAACATTTTATTATTGTAACCAACATAAGATATAAACAGTGGTCAAACATTTGGATTTCCAGAAGCCAACGTCCATCCTTCTTTCTTTGAGATACAAAGCAGTGTAACTGTACACCCATGAAATCAACAAGGATAGGATAGGATGATGAAGCTGTCCCTTGGGAATCCAGAAAATCATTCGTGATTGTAAATCATCCAAAAATCAAAATCATTAAGACAAGCTAACAAGTTCCACAACCACATCATGCTAGCTAGCTCTTGAGTCTTGACCACAATTCTTAAGGCAACAAACAAGCTATATATTTCAACACCACAACAACCAGCCTGCCTCCTACACTTTGGCAGAAAACAACCAATTCGTACGACGACGGTCAAGGCCAATATCAAGTAGCAGCAGGCTCGGTTCAACACAAACAAACAAGCCAAAGATATTTGATTCTATGTTTCAACATGACATGGCACAGACAATAAATGGGAGCATGTTGGCGAACACTTCTACTACTTGCCCTACAACAAAAGTCGCTCATCCTCCTTCAGAATCCTAGTCCATGTTTGACGCCACGTTCGACCTTGTTGAGAACAACATTCATCTCATCATCCTGGTCGATGTTTGATGACACGGCAAGCAGCTTTCTCCCACTGCCAAGCATAGCATTAACCAAACCTACATACAAACAGGATGTCAACACTTAAGCTGGTTAATGCGACAAGTGTAGATCAGCCCTAGTAAAACTATAATAAAATCTTTCAGATTTGTAAACTATGGAGGAAAGAACAAATTAACAACAGTGAATGTAAGCAAAATTAGGGAGGGATGGAGTGCGCTCATGATCCTTGCATGGTCTCCAGCGTGGAGATGACAGGGCAAGGAGACGAACATATTCATTTGATTAGGCACAAACATTGAGGTCAAAAGGCCTGCTCGTGGATACGTCACACACGCACAGGTTGACCTGCTCGTGGATGAACGAGTCTCGCTCGCATGCACTGCACCATGCTCGCACGGTGCCGTACTGCGGACCAAGCTCCCTCCCACGTGTAAGCTTTGTTTAACTGTGTTGTACGAATCACAGAAACAACTATAGCATATATATGACTAAAATCTTAGTAGGTGAACCACAACCAGAGACCAAACATATATATGACGCTATTGTTCTTATCCCAAATTGATTGCTATCTAACAGTAGCATAGAATATCTCATCTCTTCCTACTTCATTACACATAGTAAACCTGAAAAGCTTGGCTGCGTGTCATATGATGTAGAGGCCAGGGTTATACCCTTCCCTTAAGACCAAAAATTAAACCTGAAAAGCACTGTAGGGACATCTTATCCATTGAAATATACGATTGGCCAAGCAAAGCCGCACACAAGTGAGCAACAGAAAAAAAAAAGGATTTGCACAAAGCCTGCACATAAGCAAGCAACAAAGGCAGCATCAGATTTTTGCTGGAAGGGCATACAATACAAGACGACTTGACAGGAGCATGCATGGTTGATGGCAGCACATGAGAGCGACTACCAAACAAACAAACAGTGCTGGAATTAAATAGGACAGCATGGCAATCAGGCTAAAGACTCACTTGACAGGAAGGGGAGAGGAGGGCATACCTCAGCTGTCTAGATCGTACAGCCCGTCGGGAGGGGACTCGGAGATGCTGGGTGAACCTCCTAAATCGCCGGCGTCGAGGGCCACCGCAGCAGCAAGCTCACCCATGCGTCGCCACAACTGTACCAAGGTGTGATACACGTTACCAAGTGCTTGAGTGTCAGAGATTCTCTCATTTATGTCTAACCTGGATGAATTATTCATGATGTAACTTGAAGATCAGAATAAACTTCAGACGATACAATCTTTGAAAAAGGAACTGGCATCACTACAAATTTTAGTTTTGTTGAAAATGCAGAGTGGTTCAAGCATCAATAATATACCATGAATTTGTCACCTCGTTTTAGTAGCAGTTTATGTTTTTGGGGCTGAATAGTACTCCCTCCGTCCCATAATATAAGATCGTTTTGCAAGCTAAAACAGCTTGCAAAATGATCTTATATTGTGGTACGGAGGTAGTAATATATTAGTTCTTGCAAGAAACAACCACATGGTTTCTCTTTCAAGTAATAAGCACTGTAGTATTTACTCAGGAAAAAAAGTAACAAGTAGTATTGGCAGAATCACGTAAATAGATATTATAATAACGCTATCTTGCGGGATTCATAATCAGGAGATTAACTTGTTATGATTCAACAGAGACCCATTTAAAATCAAACACAAAGCTGAATAAAAGCAGTGCAAATGAGTATTTCCATCACAGACCAAGCCACGTAGCTTATCATACGTACAAGGATGGACAGATGCAGCAGGAGAGAAGCAGCTGATGTACAAGGTCATACGGAACAAGAGGAGCTCACCTGTGCAGGTTGTAGCCGAGGCCGGAGATCACCACCATCATGGTTGCGGCGTCGCGAGCGAAATCACAAAAAGCGCCACCGTCCCCATCCACCTTCGCCATCCTCTTGGACAACCCAGATAGATCATCACACCCATCAGAGAGCCGGGAAGATCGATCAATCTCTCCTTGAGCCCCTCGAGTTCGCCTTCTGATGCAGACCATACCATACTTCGGCATCCTGGTCCTGGGCGTAAAGCAGAATAATGGTGATATCCATGGTTGCCAAAGTTATTACACAAAAGAATATATATAATTGTTTGATAGATTGGTATAGCCTCCTGTTACTTGCTTCTTGTGATTACTTTTTTTTTACTAAAATGAAGTAAGCAGTCACGACATTATCAAGATCATCCAACAATCCAGATTCAGCTAATGCCGAGAAATAAAACCTTGTTCCATTTCAGAAAAATAAAGAATAAGCTCATGTTGAGACACTCTAAAACCCAGCACTACATCATTATTGTGCCGAGGCCAGAGGAGAGGGAGGAGCTCACATGTGCAAGTTGTTGCCGAGGCCAGACACCACCACCGCCATGGGTGCAGCGTGGCGAGCGAAATCACAAAAGGCGCCACCGATCCCCTCGACCTTCGCCATCAGGTTGGCCCAGTGCTTGGCAAAGTTGTTCATCGGTCACTGCAGCAAACATACTATTATTTTCCCCAACAAACAAAGGGTCAGCAGCTGTACTAGGTGTGTCCACTACCAATCACACGCATTAAAATAGTTAGTGAAGTGTAATTGTCTTATCTAAACAGATGTCCATATGAGTGTCAAGCATAGAAAACCATCACTTCTATACCCCTTACTCTCGAAAACTAGATAAAACATATCACTTGAGCAGTTTAGCTTATTTGTTCATCAATCTTCAAGGCAAATCATAAAGAAATAACGATTTGGGCAAATCAGATCAAGCCAACTTCATAGGTGACCACGTTCTTTCCGTAACTGACTGAATAAAGTCAATCACTGTGGTCCTTGGAATTGACCAAAACTAGCTGGAAGAGCAGGTATTGTATGTATGTCCTGAGCAGAAGTAGACATTATTATCTAGTCAAACAAACTAGCAAAAAGATCCTGAACTCTGTCCTATATTGTTGTCCATGTACTCCCTCCATTCCTTTATATAAGGTGTATTTGCTTTTTGATAAAATTCCACAATGTAAAGTGCATTTGTTCTAATTCCTTGTAATTCCCTTTTTAACCCTTCAGAAAAAGGAAAGTATCTGTCCCCTGATTGCATGTATCTCTTCTTATAAAGAAAAAAAGGAAAGTAGGTACCATCACAATACAACCGACTAGCTCAGAGTAGGTAGACCAAATCAATGCACAAACGGATATCCATGGGTTATATGTAGCATCACAAAGCACTGTCTTTGTCAACTCTGCAATACCTAATAGCAGCCACAAAAAGCTCCAACTTGTAAACCAAATAAATACTGACCCTAAGAGATGGGTTGATATTCTACTTATCTACTCATGTTATTTTTTTCTCCTTTCCAATTATGCTCATGTTTATTTCGGAGAGAGAGGGAGAGAGAAAACTGAACCTAGCAGAGAGAAAGAGAGATGGGTGAGAGACCTTCTATGGCGTCGGCACTAGCAGGGTGGGAGCAGCCACATGGAACAAAGCTGCATCGTCACCCTCCTCTCCCTTCTCCATGGCCCCCTTCACACAGGCAGATGGAAGCAAACTGCCTGCACAAAAGCACACGCATGTACGCATCAGATGCGGAGATGAAGAAACCAGAACAAGACAAGGGAAGGAGGGATTCATACCATACCCCTGTCAACGTTGCTGCTCTTGTGGAGCTCAGTCTCCTGGCCGCATGCGGACTAAGGGTTTCGGGCGCTGTCAAGGAGGGAGGTGCTGTGGAGGTTGGACACGGCAGTCTTGGACTCAAAGTTGGCCACCGCCTCCTCGCCGCTGCAATAGAGCGAGCGTCACCTTGTCATAAGACCTGACCATCCATTCAATCACACAACACAGGTTAGGAAATCACCAGCAAACATCATCCATGGCACAAAAACATAATGATCACAATCCAAGCAACCCAAGATTCCACCTTTGAAAACAAAAATAAGCCCGCCGGCCGGCTGGCCAGAAGGGCGTTTGCTGGTGCTAGAGTTGGGACATAACTGGACTGTACAATTATAAAGATTCATCAGACTGTACAAGTCAATTTGTTAGCTCATAACTGACAGAATCAAGTCAGCTTCTGATTGAGCAAAACTAGATAGAAGAGCAACACCGTACATATGTCCTAAGCAAAAGTAGACATTATTATCTAGTCAAATAGAACTAGCAAAAAAATTCCCAACTCTGTCCTATATTGTTGTCCATGGACAATACAACCGACTAGTTCAGAGTAGATAGACCAAATCAATGCACAAACGATCACCCATGGGTTATGTAGCATTCACATAACACTCCAGTAGAGCAAATGGATAAAGCTACCGCTGACCAAGATGTTATGTCAAATAAATTTATATGGACAGACACAATGTGTTAGTGCATTCCAGGGCGATCTGATCTGACAGTAGAAGAGTGCAGAGGGAGTCCTCTTGTCCAGTTATAAAAACGTGATGTGTACAATGGATACAGGCAGACACACACACAGTTTGGTCCTTTCAGTCATCTAAAACTGAAGCAAGTTGCGAGATCAACACATATGGAATTTCCTATCAATTTAGTACTAAAGCAGCGTCACTTATTTTGGGATGGAGGGGGTATAATGTTAGATGTTTCTTCCGAGATTGAAAGGCAACAATGTGATTCTCAAATAAATACTCCCTCGGATCCACAATTATAAGAAAAATGAAAAATGTCTTATATTATAGGACGAAGGGTGTACAATTTATACAACTACGTATTGAGGCCTGCTTCAGTAGACCCCCCTCCACAAACCGTATAAGGGCGGTATAGTCATTTCACCAAATCGTATACTCATATGCTTATGTGACACATACGAGACAGCATACCCATTTTTTATTAAATTTCAAAAAGTAGTGCAGGCACCTTGTATCGAACTCAAGACCTCTTGGTCTAAGGAAGACCACATTAACCAACTAGAACAACCTAATGTTTGCCTGTTTTTACTTCTTTTTTTATTTTCTTCTACTTCAGTTCGCGGCTGCGCCGGCCCATTGTTGAATCGGTACTGTTATTACTATTTCTTTTTCGTTTTTTATATTTGTCTTTTTTCATTTTTGTTTCTTTTTTATTCTCTAAAAATTCTCACACTTATTTTTTTTATTTTAAAAATCGCTTTTTAAAATTTTGTTCATAAAGTACAGATATTCGCATTTCAAGAGAATTTTACAGATATGTCAAAAAATTGTTTGTTTAAATAGAAAATGCTCACATCAATATGATTAAATTTCTGAACATCTATTAAATAGAAAAATTGTTCGTTTAAACAAAAATGTTGGTTTATTGTTCGTTTAAATAGGAATATGCTCACATAAAAGAATCGGACACTTTTAAAATTTCTGAGCATCAATTAAATAGAAAAAGGAAAATGAAACTAAATCATTTAGCGACCGGTTTACTGTTCTTTTTTGTTTCTTTTCATTCTTGTTGTTTTTCGTTTTTCATTCTTTTTTCTTTCAAAAAATGCCCACATCAATAAAATTGACCTAATTTTTTTCCACACACTAGTATCACCATGTCAAGCATCCATGATAAGTTTCATTGAATTCTGACCTTTTATACATTTTCTAGGGTTTTCCTAGTGAAAAAACCCTAAAACACTAGCCGAACGTGACGCAACGAGCGTTCGGTGTCCAAATTTCTTCAAATTTTTTATGGAGGCCTGCCATGAGCATGCTCACATGCTGGCAAAAATTGGTGTTATTTCATGCATGGCAAGAAGCACACCATGTTCAAAGGTGGTGGTTTGAGTAGGCCGGTAGGGCAAGTCTGGTTGAACTTTTATTTCACACCAATAAAATGAAACCAATTTTTTTCGAAACACTAACATCACCATGCAAAGCATCCATGATAAATTTCATTGAGTTCTGACTTTTTATGCATTTACTAAGGTTTTCCTGTGAAAAACAAATCCTAAAACACTAACCGAACGTGACACAATGTGTGTTAGGTGTCCAAATTCCTTCAAATTTTGCATGAAGGCCAACCATGAGCATGGCCACACACTGACAAGTTTTGGTGTCATTTTGTGCATGGCAAGAAGCATATCATGTTCAAAGGTGATGGTTCGGGTAGGCTGGTTGGATGCACTTTTTCACATCAATAAAATGGACTCAAATTTGTTCCACACACTAGTATCACCATGCCAAGCATCCAAGATGAATTTCAAAGACCACTCATTAAGAAAGAGGATGGAGTTTAATTACAACTTGATTATTGACCTTTAGATAATTTTTAAAATAAATAATTACGAATTCAAGAAAGTTCACAAAAAATTTAAAAAGTTCACTGGATTTTAAGAAAGCTCATTGATCAGAAAAAGTAAAACAAGACTTCATCAATTTTCGGAAAAGTTCACAAATTAGAAAAAAAAGTTTATCGATTTTGAAAAAAAGTTCATTCATTTTTAAAATCAAATTCATCATTTTTATAAAAATTTCAATATTTTTTAAAAAAAATCACTGATTTGAGAAATAGTTCAGGAATTTGGGAAAAAAACTTCACCATTTTTGGAGAAAAAAGTTCACGCACTTTGAAGAAAAATTCACGAATTTAAATATCTTTACGCATTTAAGAAAGAAAAGGGAAACAAATAAAGAAAAGGAAAAATAAAGAGGAAAAGAAAACCAAACAGTATATAGTGTGCTTTTCCTGTGTTCTATTTTTAGTCAAAACAATATATCTACCACGAGCTGTTCGGTTGCCCAGTTGGTTATTGCGCCTGTGCTAATTACTGCTGGAGTGCGGTTCGAATCCTCTGCGGCACATACTTATTTTTGCTGTTTTAGAAAATAAAAAAACATGATGCATGGGCCGGTCCAGCGCGGGAGGATGTGCGCGTTCATTCATGGACTAAAAAAAATGTTTAGCGTATATGTACGGCGAAGAATTTATAAATATGACTATCATGCCCTTTCCTATAAAGAGGTATGGGCTAATCTGAGCCGTTTTTGTGTTTAGAGGGGGTCTACCGAAGCAGAAGTGCTACGTATTAGTTTTGAAATGTGCACGGAAGGGCAGTTGCACGTATTAGTTTTGAAATCTGCAAGTATGAGTATTTTCCTTTTTTTTTTGCAAGGTCTAACAAATTTGTACGATGATGGTTTTTGCAGGTGACTCTGGCGCTACAAGTCTACAACCTCTGTTCAAGCGGTCGACGACGTTCACGGAGCGGGACGACGACGACCTCGCGGAGCAGGTGACCAAGTTCGGGTACCAGCACGAGTTCGCCGACATCGCCTGGTACCCGGGCCACGGCCGCGCGGTGTACCGCATGGACGACAGGCTGCCGATGAACGCCTCCGGCGACGGCGTGCTCGACTTCATCGGCTTCCGCCCCACCTCGGCCGCGGTGATCAAGGCCAACCGGCTGGTCGAGGAGGCGTCCGAGCGGGTGGGCAACGGCGGCAGCGGCGGCAAGTGCCTGACCGCGAGGGTGACCCACGCCGCGCTGTCGGTGGCCGGCTACGGGCTGGCGCGTCGGAGCGGCGGGCTGTTCACGGGGTACCCGGTGGTGGGGCGGCAGGACCAGATGCAGGCGTCGGGCAGCTGCCTCACCGGGAAGGAGGACGCGCTCCAGACCGCCTGCGCCTGGGACCCGCGCGTGAGCGACTCCAGCTTCTTCCACCAGACCACCTTCAGCCTGCCGCTGAGCCGCGCGGGCGCGTTCGTCCAGGAGGTCCAGCGGCTGCGTGACCTGAACCCGAAGGCCTTCTGCGGCCTCGAGCTCTACGACGGCATCCTCATCCGCTACGTCAAGTCATCCACGGCGCACCTCGGGAAGCCGGCGGCGGCCGGGGAGTCGGCGGACATGGTGGACTTCGACATGACCTACTACCGCAGTCGCGACCCCGGGAGGGCGGGGCTCCACGAGGACTTCCTGGAGGAGATCGAGCAGATGGGTTTGGCAAGAACCACAACCGGCGGATCAGATTGAAAATTACCCGGTGTCCACATAGAAGAATGCATGCCTACATGTCAAATAATTCAATGATCTACACACTAAATCAATGGATTACATTAAGCAAGTTCAAATTGGACCCGATGCCGGTGACACCGGCTAGCTCTACATAGCTACGCCCCCGGCCTTCGCCGGCGTCGCGAGCAAGTACCCCGGGATGCGCCGGTTCCTGCGCGTCAAGAGCGCCTACGACCCCGACGGTCTCTTCTCCAGCGGCTGGAGCGACATGATGGTCGGCGTCGGCGGTGGTGCCGCGCCGACCAAGGACGCGCCCGGGTGCGCGCTGGAAGGGATGTGCGTGTGCTCGCGGGACGCGCACTGCGCGCCGGAGCAGGGCTACCTGTGCCGGCCCGGCAAGGTGTACAAGGATGCCAGGGTCTGCACCAAAGTGTAGTCGTCCATCTGAATTACAGAAAGAATGGTAGAATGGGCTAGACACAAACCACACATTGGGTCGAATTTGGAACCTCACCGACTGCTAGAATTTACACAATCCCAGTTAGCAGTAACACATACTCACATTGCTGCCGTGCGGCCGGGTGCTTCGTTGTAGTACTATATAATCTGATTTAATCTGGAGACTGGAGTGTACGTATCCTTTTTTAGTTTGGACAGTGATCAACGTTATCCTCCGTACAAATGAGGAGTAGTAGGCTAAAAAACATATTATATTTTGAGACGGAGGTAGCAAGTCACACAGGCATTGCATCTATATATTCGGTTCAGTTTCCGGCCATCACACCAACTCGTTTCCTCTGTTTTGTCGTGTCAGATGGATAGTCTCCCTTGCGTAAACAATAGGCTCGCCACTTGATAGTACCTACCGGGTGGGACTCGAATTTGACCGCCTTCCATACTTTCCAAGTTGCGGCTAGTCCAGGACTCAATTTGCAGGTTTCTCAGATAATTTCGTTACCTTCCTACCATATACCGCAAGCTAGACAAATGCAAATATTCACAAATACAACCTGATTCCACAATCCAAGATGACCGAGTTCACAAAATACACAACTTCGGACACCACAATCATATTATTTTTTTGAAACGAATGCAAAAGATTTGCCTCATCCATTAATTAAGAAAAAAAATAGAGTTTACATGAGTTACAACACTCCCTAATAATACAAAATGAATCTACTCTTGAAAGAACGTGGATGTCGCCTAGAGGGGGGGGGGGGTGTGAATAGGCGCTTTAAAATAATTACGGTTGAGGCTTGAACAAATGCGGAATAAACCTAGCGGTTAATTTGTCAAGCACAAAACCTACAACAACTAGGCTCACCTATGTGCACCAACAACTTATGCTAAGCAAGAAAAACTACTTAGGTGATAGCAAGATATATGACAAGAAACAATATGGCTATCACAAAGTAAAGTGCATAAGTAAAGGGCTCGGGTAAGAGATAACCGAGGCACGCGTAGACGACGATGTATCCCGAAGTTCACACCCTTGTGGATGCTAATCTCCGTTTGGAGCGGTGTGGAGGCACAATGCTCCCCAAGAAGCCACTAGGACCACCGTAATCTCCTCACGCCCTCGCACAATGCAAGATGCCGTGATTCCACTAAGGGACCGTTGAGGGCGGTCACCGAACCCGTACAAATGGCAACCCTTGGGGGCGGTCACCGAACCCGTACACTTTGGCAACCCTTGGGGGCGGTCACCGGAACCCGTCAAATTTCTCGGGGCGATCTCCACAACCTAATTGAAGACCCTGACGCTTGCTCGGAGCTTTACACCACAATGATTGAGCTCCGAACACCACCAACCGTCTAGGGCGCCCAAGCACCCAAGAGGAACAAGCTCAAGGGTACCAAGCACCCAAGAGTAATAAGCTTCTCAACTTGTAACTTCCACGTATTACCGTGGAGAACTCAAACCGATGCACCAAATGCAATGACAAGGGCACACGGAGTGCCCAAGTCCTTCTCTCTCATATCCCACCGAAGCAACTAATGCTAGGGAGGAAAATGAGAGGAAGAACAAGAAGGAGAACACCAAGAACTCCAAGATCTAGATCCAAGGGGTTCCCCTCACATAGAGGAGAAAGTGATTGGTGGAAATGTGGATCTAGATCTCCTCTCTCTTTTCCCTCAAAAACTAGCAAAAATCCATGGAGGGATTGAGAGTTAGCAAGCTCGAAGAAGGTCAACAATGGGGGAAGAACACGAGCTCAAAGGATAAGGTTCATTGGGGAAGAAGACCCCCTTTTATAGGAGGGGGAAAATCCAACCGTTATCCACCAACTCAGCCTGCGCAGCGCGGTACTACTGCACCTGAGGCGCGGTACTACCGCAGGGGCACGCGGTACTACCGGAGAGCCCCGCGGTACTACCGCCCACGCAGCAGAGACCAGAACAGCCACACATGCACTAAGGCAGAGGGCGGTAGTACTGCTGGCACGGTACTACCGCTCCCCCTTGCGGTACTACCGCAAGGCAAGGGCTGTCCAGGGATGGGAAGGCACGGATATAAAAAATTACATCCGTGGCTACTTCCGCAGAGTTGGAGTCGATGCAAAAACCCGACGCGGTAGTACCGTAAGCCAGCCGCGGTACTACCGCGCGAGGCGCGGATGTAAAAAATTACATCCGCCCCTTACTGCCGCGTACCTGCGGAACTAAGCAGGGACCACGGTACTACCGCTTACTAGAAGCGGTACTACCGTGGGTCTTTGTGGTACTACCGCACCAGCGGGCGGTACTACCGCAAGGTCCTGCGGTACTACCGCTCTAACGAGCAGTACTACCGCACCCCCTAGTTCGGCAAACAAGAGCAATATTTGCATAGACAAGGAAAACATAGGGTGCTTTCAAAACGTAGCTAAAGACAACAGATGATCCAATAAAACTAGAACTGCCATAACTTCTGCAAATGAGCTCCGAATTGAGCAAACTCAAGCTTGTTGGGTACAAGACAACGAGTGGCATCAAAACAGCGAATGGTTATAGTAAGAAGAGGCAGGGGAGGTATGCCTAACACATAGAGGAGTGAAACCTCCAACAGAGAAGAACCGGCATAACCTCCAACATCGAAAACATCATAGAAGATGCAAGTGAACTCCGTTTTCGATGAACTCGAGCTTGTCAACAAGATGACCAAAAGCTCCAAAACTCACAAAGAGAAGCAAACAAGAACCAAGAAAGATTATGCAAGGATGCAATGGTTTGAGCTCTCTACGAATGATACGATCAAGCTACTCATCGAGAGCCCCCCTTGATAGTACGGCAATCGATCCTATAACCCGGTCTCCCAACTACCATCATGAGACCGGTAAAATAGAAAACCTATCAAAGGCAAACCTTTGCCTTGCACATGGTCCACTTGAGCTAGATGAAGACGATCTTGACTCCCTCAAGTTGGACCACCTTTCTTGAATGCGTTGGCTCGATGAAGACTAGTTGATTGCTCCCCCATACTCCACTATGGGTGAGCCACTCTTCCGCACATCTTCACAAGTCCATTGTCACCACAATGGACGACAAGCTTCAAGCATTTGATCTCTTCGTGATGCTTCCTTGAACTTGCACACCGCAACCTAACCCCACAAAGAACTCTCACGAAGATCATGGGTTAGTACACAAAGCATAATTGACAATTCTTACCATACCATGGGATCGCTTAATCCCTCTCGGTACATCTTCTACGCTTTGTGTGTTGATCAAATTGATTCACTCTTTTACTTAGTCTTGATCAACCTCTCACAAGACCAATCTTTAGGTAATTCCTTGAATAGCACCTTGGTCATCACAAACTCTCCTTGAAACCAACAAATGTACTCCAAGAAAAGCCTATGGACAAAACCTTCAAATATAACTCAAGGCAACCATTAGTCCATAGAGATTGTCATCAATTACCAAAACCAAACATGGGGGCACCGCATGTTCTTTCAATCTCCCCCATTTTGGTAATTGATGACAATCACTTTCAAGAGAGTTTATATAAGGAATTATGCATCACCATGCAATGCAACAACCAATGATGCATGAGTAAGAGATGCAAATGCTTAGGAACAAAACCAAAGCAAGAGGAGAGAATTCTCTAAACTTCTCCACAAAACTCTCTGAAACTTCTCCCCCATTGGTATACGCTTAACCTATTTTCACATGGTATACAGAGCCTACCTTTTCCATCGCATCTAGATGTCGAGCTCCTCCTCGTCCGTCGCCATGGCCGTGCCCTCCATCGCCTCTCTCGGTCACGCCATCACGGAGAAACCGACCCGAGAGAATTTCCTGGTGTGGAAGGCACAGGTCCTCCCACACATCAAGGGGGTGGGGCTGATGGGCTACCTGGACCGCTCGATCAAGGAGCCTCCCGCCGTGATCACCTCGGAGAAGGATGTCTCCGGCAAGAAGGAGATCACGACCTCGCGGAATCCCGAGCATGTTGTGTGGGTTACCCAAGACCAGCAGATTCTCACATTTTTTTATCTCATCACTTTCCCGTAAGGTTCTACTGCAGGTCAGCTCCCACACCACCGCCACCTCGATCTGGAACGGCCTTTTGCAGAGTTTCTCCTCGCAGTCAAGGGCGAGGGTAATCCAGCTTCGTTCCGCCATCGAACACACTCGCAAAGGGGACATGTCCGCCGCTGCCTATTTCACCAAGATGGTGAGCATCTCCGACGAGCTGGCAGCCGCCGGCAAGCCCTTGGATGAAGATGACGTCGTCGACCACATCCTGCAAGGCCTCCTCCACAAACCCGACTACAACGGCTTCGTCTCGGCTATCTCCACCCGCACCGCCACTGAACAACCGATCGGCCTCAGCGAGCTCTTTTCCTTGGTGCTGTCGGCCGAAGCTCGCATCGCCGCCCAGAACACTGCCTTCCACTCTGCCAATCTGGCGGCAAGGGGTGGAGGTCGCGGCAACCCAAGGGATGGCGGCAACAGCGGCAGTGGAGGCGGTTCCCGCAGCTACAACAACAACGTGGGTGCCCGCTACTCTGACAACCCCGATGGCGGCGGCGTTGGTGTTGGAAATATGCCCTAGAGGCAATAATAAATGGTTATTATTATATTTCTTTGTTCATGATAATTGTCTATTGTTCATGCTATAATTGTGTTATCCGGAAATCGTAATACATGTGTGAATATATATAGACCACAACGTGTCCCTAGTAAGCCTCTAGTTGACTAGCACATTGATCAACAGATAGTCATGGTTTCCTGACTATGGACATTGGATGTCATTGATAACGGGATCACATCATTAGGAGAATGATGTGATGGACAAGACCCAATCCTAAGCATAGCATAAAAGATCGTGTAGTTCGTTTGCTAGAGCTTTTCCAATGTCAAGTATCTTTTCCCTAGACCATGAGATCATGTAACTCCCGGATGCCGTAGGAGTGCTTTGGGTGTACCCAACGTCACAACGTAACTGGGTGACTATAAAGGTACACTACGGGTATCTCTGAAAGTGTCTGTTGGGTTGACACGGATCGAGACTGGGATTTGTCACTCCGTATGACGGAGAGGTATCTCTGGGCCCACTCGGTAATGCATCATCATAATGAGCTCAATGTGACTAAGGAGTTAGCCACGGGATCATGCATTACGATATGAGTAAAGAGACTTGCCGGTAACGAGATTGAACAAGGTATTGGGATACCGACGATCGAATCTCGGGCAAGTAACATACTGATTGACAAAGGGAATTGTATACGGGATTGATCGAATCCTCGACATCGTGGTTCATCCGATGAGATCATCGTGGAACATGTGGGAGCCAACATGGGTATCCAGATCCCGCTGTTGGTTATTGACCGGAGAGGCGTCTCGGTCATGTCTGCATGTCTCCCGAACCCGTAGGGTCTACACACTTAAGGTTCGGTGACGCTAGGGTTGTAGAGATATTAGTATGCGGAACCCGAAAGTTGTTCGGAGTCCCGGATGAGATCCCGGACGTCACGAGGAGTTCCGGAATGGTCCGGAGGTGAAGAATTATATATGGGAAGTCCAGTTTCGGCCACCGGGAAAGTTTCGGGGGTTATCGGTATTGTACCGGGACCACCGGAAGGGTCCCGGGGGTCCACCGGGTGGGGCCACCTGTCCCGGAGGGCCCGATGGGCTGAAGTGGGTAGGGAACCAGCCCTTAGTGGGCTGGGGCGCCCCCCCTTGGGCCTCCCCCTGCGCCTAGGGTTGGAAACCCTAGGGGTGGGGGGGCGCCCTACTTGGCTTGGGGGGGGGGGGGAGCCACCCCCCTTCCCCCTTGGCCGCCGCCCCCCCATGTAGATGTGTTCCAGGGCCGGCGCCCCCCCTCCAGGGGGCCTATAAATAGTGGGGGGGGGAAGGGAGGGCAGCAGCACCACAGCCCCTGGCGCCTCCCTCTCCCCCTGCAACACCTCTCCCTCTCGCAGAAGCTTGGCGAAGCCCTGCCGAGATCCCGCTACTTCCACCACCACGCCGTCGTGCTGCTGGATCTCCATCAACCTCTCCTTCCCCCTTGCTGGATCAAGAAGGAGGAGACGTCGCTGCTCCGTACGTGTGTTGAACGCGGAGGTGCCGTCCGTTCGGCACTCGGTCATCGGTGATTTGGATCACGGCGAGTACGACTCCATCAACCCCGTTCATTGGAACGCTTCCGCTCGCGATCTACAAGGGTATGTAGATGCACTCCTTTCCCCTCGTTGCTAGTATACTCCATAGATGGATCTTGGTGATGCGTAGGAAATTTTAAAATTCTGCTACGATCCCCAACAGTGGTATCAGAGCCAGGCCTATGCGTAGTTACTATGCACGAGTAGAACACAAAGCAGTTGTGGGCGTAGATGTTGCCAATTCTTCTTGCCGCTACTAGTCTTATCTTGTTTCGGCGGTATTGTGGGATGAAGCGGCCCGGACCGACCTTACACGTACGCTTACGTGAGACAGGTTCCACCGACTGACATGCACTAGTTGCATAAGGTGGCTAGCGGGTGTCTGTCTCTCCCACTTTAGTCGGAACGGATTCGATGAAAAGGGTCCTTATGAAGGGTAAATAGAAATTGGCATATCACGTTGTGGTTTTACGTAGGTAAGAAACGTTCTTGCTAGAAACCTATACAAGCCACGTAAAAACTTGCAACAACAATTAGAGGACATCTAACTTGTTTTTGCAGCATGTGCTATGTGATGTGATATGGCCAGAAGATGTGATGAATGATATATGTGATGTATGAGATTGATCATATTCTTGTAATAGGAATCACGACTTGCATGTCGATGAGTATGACAACCGGCAGGAGCCATAGGAGTTGTCTTTATTTTTTGTATGACCTGCGTGTCATTGAATAACGCCATGTAAATTACTTTACTTTATTGCTAAACACGTTAGCCATAGAAGTAGAAGTAATCGTTGGCGTGACAACTTCATGAAGACACAATGATGGAGATCATGGTGTCATGCCGGTGACGAAGATGATCATGGTGCCCCGAAGATGGAGATCAAAGGAGCAAAATGGTATTGGCCATATCATGTCACTATTTGATTGCATGTGATGTTTATCATGTTTTGCATCTTATTTGCTTAGAACGACGGTAGTAAGTAAGATGATCCCTTATAATAATTTCAAGAAAGTGTTCCCCCTAACTGTGCACCGTTGCGAAGGTTCGTTGTTTCGAAGCACCACGTGATGATCGGGTGTGATAGATTCTAACGTTCGCATACAACGGGTGTTGACGAGCCTAGCATGTACAGACATGGCCTCGGAACACACGCAATACACTTAGGTTGACTTGACGAGCCTAGCATGTACAGACATGGCCTCGGAACACGGAAGACCGAAAGGTCGAGCATGAGTCGTATAGAAGATACGATCAACATGGAGATGTTCACCGATCTTGACTAGTCCGTCTCACGTGATGATCGGACACGGCCTAGTTAACTCGGATCATGTTTCACTTAGATGACTAGAGGGATGTCTATCTGAGTGGGAGTTCATTGAGTAATTTGATTAGATGAACTTAATTATCATGAACTTAGTCTAAAATCTTTACAATATGTCTTGTAGATCAAATGGCCCACGTTGTCCTCAACTTCAACGCGTTCCTAGAGAAAACCAAGCTGAAAGATGATGGCAGCAACTATACGGACTGGGTCCGGAACCTGAGGATCATCCTCATAGCTGCCAAGAAAGATTATGTCCTAGAAGCACCGCTAGGTGAAGCACCCATCCCAGAGAACCAAGACGTTATGAACGCTTGGCAATCACGTGCTGATGATTACTCCCTCGTTCAGTGCGGCATGCTTTACAGCTTAGAACCGGGGCTCCAAAAGCGTTTTGAGAAACATGGAGCATATGAGATGTTCGAAGAGCTGAAAATGGTTTTCCAAGCTCATGCCCGGGTCTAGAGATATGAAGTCTCCGACAAGTTCTTCAGCTGTAAAATGGAGGAGAATAGTTCTGTTAGTGAGCACATACTCAGAATGTCTGGGTTACACAACCGCTTGTCTCGGCTGGGAGTTAATCTCCCGGATGACGCGGTCATTGACAGAATCCTTCAGTCGCTTCCACCGAGCTACAAGAGCTTTGTGATGAACTTCAATATGCAGGGGATGGAAAAGACCATTCCCGAGGTATATTCAATGCTGAAATCAGTGGAGGTGGAAATCAAAAAGGAACATCAAGTGTTGATGGTGAATAAAACCACTAAGTTCAAGAAAGGCAAGGGTAAGAAGAACTTCAAAAGGGACGGCAAGGGAGTTGCCGCGCCCGGTAAGCCAGTTGCCGGGAAGAAGTCAAAGAATGGACCCAAGCCTGAGACTGAGTGCTTTTATTGCAAGGGAAGTGGTCACTGGAAGTGGAACTGCCCCAAATACTTAGCGGACAAGAAGGCCGGCAACACCAAAGATATATGTGATATACATGTAATTGATGTGTACCTTACCAGTACTCGTAGTAGCTCCTGGGTATTTGATACCGGTGCGGTTGCTCACATTTGTAACTCAAAACAGGAACTGCGGAATAAGCGGAGACTGGCAAAGGACGAGGTGACGATGCGCGTCGGGAATGGTTCCAAGGTCGATGTGATCGCCGTCGGCACGCTACCTCTGGATTTACGTACGGGGTTTGTTTTAAACCTCAATAATTGTTATTTAGTGCCAGCTTTGAGCATGAACATTGTATCTGGATCTCGTTTAATTCGAGATGGCTACTCATTTAAATCCGAGAATAATGGTTGTTCTATTTATATGAGAGATATGTTTTATGGTCATGCCCCGCTGGTCAATGGTTTATTCTTGATGAATCTCGAACGTGATGTTACACATATTCATAGTGTGAATACCAAAAGATGTAAAGTTGATAACGATAGTCCCACATACTTGTGGCACTGCCGCCTTGGTCACATTGGTGTCAAACACATGAAGAAGCTCCATGCGGATGGACTTTTGGAGTCTCTTGATTACGAATCATTTGACACGTGCGAACCATGCCTCATGGGTAAGATGACCAAGACTCCGTTCTCCGGAACAATGGAGCGAGCAACCAACTTATTGGAAATCATACATACCGATGTGTGCGGTCCAATGAGTGTTGAGGCTCGCGGAGGATATCGTTATGTTCTCACTCTCACTGATGACTTAAGTAGATATGGGTATGTCTACCTAATGAAACACAAGTCTGAAACCTTTGAAAAGTTCAAGGAATTTCAGAGTGAGGTTGAGAATCAACGTGACAGGAAAATAAAATTCTTACGATCAGATCGTGGTGGAGAATATTTAAGTCACGAATTTGGTACGCACTTAAGGAAATGTGGAATCGTTTCACAACTCACGCCGCCTGGAACACCTCAGCGAAACGGTGTGTCCGAACGTCGTAATCGCACTCTATTGGATATGGTGCGATCTATGATGTCTCTTACCGATCTACCGCTCTCATTTTGGGGCTATGCTTTAGAGACTGCCGCATTCACTTTAAATAGGGCTCCGTCGAAATCCGTTGAGACGACACCGTATGAATTATGGTTTGGGAAGAAACCTAAGCTGTCGTTTCTAAAAGTTTGGGGATGCGATGCTTATGTCAAGAAACTTCAACCTGAAAAGCTCGAACCCAAGTCGGAAAAATGCGTCTTCATAGGATACCCTAAGGAAACCATTGGGTATACCTTCTACCTCAGATCCGAAGGCAAGATCTTTGTTGCCAAGAACGGGTCCTTTCTGGAGAAAGAGTTTCTCTCGAAAGAATTGAGTGGGAGGAAAGTGGAACTTGATGAGGTGATAGTCACCCCTTCCGAACCGGAAAGTAGCGCAGCGCGGGAAGATGTTCCTGTGGTGCCTACACCGACTGGGGAGGAAGTTAATGATGATGATCATGAAGCTTCGGATCAAGTTACTGCTGAACTTCGTAGGTCCACAAGGACACGTTCCGCACCAGAGTGGTACGGCAACCCTGTCCTGGAAATCATGTTGTTAGACAACGGTGAACCTTCGAACTATGAAGAAGCGATGGCGGGCCCGGATTCCGACAAATGGCTAGAAGCCATGAAATCCGAGATAGGATCCATGTATGAAAACGAAGTATGGACTTTGACTGACTTGCCCGATGATCGGCGAGCCATAGAAAATAAATGGATCTTTAAGAAGAAGACAGACGCGGATGGTAATGTGACCATCTATAAGGCTCAACTTGTCGCTAAGGGTTATCGACAAGTTCAAGGGGTTGACTACGATGAGAATTTCTCACCCGTAGCGAAGCTGAAGTCCGTCCGAATCATGTTAGCAATTGCCGCATTCTATGATTATGAGATATGGCAAATGGACGTCAAAACGGCATTCCTTAACGGCTTTCTTAAGGAAGAATTGTATATGATGCAGCTGGAAGGTTTTGTCGATCCTAAGAATGCTAACAAGGTATGCAAGCTCCAGCGCTCTATCTATGGGCTGGTGCAAGCATCTCGGAGTTGGAACATTCGTTTTGATGAGATGATCAAAGCGTTTGAGTTTACACAGACTTATGGAGAAGCCTGTGTTTACAAGAAAGTGAGTGGGAGCTCTGTAGCATTTCTCTTATTATATGTGGATGACATACTATTGATGGGAAATGATATAGAATTCTTGGAAAGTATAAAGGCCTATTTGAATAAGTGTTTTTCAATGAAGGACCTTGGAGAAGCTGCTTATATATTAGGCATCAAGATCTATAGAGATAGATCAAGACGCCTCATTGGTCTTTCACAGAGTACGTACCTTGACAAGATATTGAAGAAGTTCAATATGGATCAGTCCAAGAAGGGGTTCTTGCCTGTATTGCAAGGTGTGCAATTGAGCACGGCTCAATGCCCGACCACGGCAGAAGATAGAGAAAAGATGAGTGTCATCCCCTATGCCTCGGCCATAGGGTCTATTATGTATGCCATGCTGTGTACCAGACCTGATGTAAACCTTGCCGTAAGTTTGGTAGGAAGGTACCAAAGTAATCCCGGCATGGAACACTGGACAGCGGTCAAGAATATCCTGAAGTACCTGAAGAGGACTAAGGATATGTTTCTCGTTTATGGAGGTGACGAAGAGCTCGTCGTAAAGGGTTACGTCGACGCTAGCTTCGACACAGATCTGGATGACTCGAAGTCACAAACCGGATACGTGTATATTTTGAATGGAGGAGCAGTAAGCTGGTGCAGTTGCAAGCAAAGCGTCGTGGCGGGATCTACATGTGAAGCGGAGTACATGGCAGCCTCAGAGGCAGCGCAAGAAGCAATCTGGATGAAGGAGTTCATTACCGACCTAGGGGTGATTCCCAATGCGTCGGGCCCGATGACTCTCTTCTGTGACAACACTGGAGCTATTGCCCTTGCCAAGGAGCCCAGGTTTCACAGGAAGACCAGGCATATCAAGCGTCGCTTCAACTCCATTCGTGAAAGTGTTCAAAATGGAGACATAGATATTTGTAAAGTACATACGGACCTGAATGTAGCAGATCCGTTGACTAAACCTCTCCCTAGAGCAAAACATGATCAACACCAGGACGCTATGGGTGTTCGATTCATCACAATGCAACTAGATTATTGACTCTAGTGCAAGTGGGAGACTGTTGGAAATATGCCCTAGAGGCAATAATAAATGGTTATTATTATATTTCTTTGTTCATGATAATTGTCTATTGTTCATGCTATAATTGTGTTATCCGGAAATCGTAATACATGTGTGAATATATATAGACCACAACGTGTCCCTAGTAAGCCTCTAGTTGACTAGCACGTTGATCAACAGATAGTCATGGTTTCCTGACTATGGACATTGGATGTCATTGATAACGGGATCACATCATTAGGAGAATGATATGATGGACAAGACCCAATCCTAAGCATAGCATAAAAGATCGTGTAGTTCGTTTGCTAGAGCTTTTCCAATGTCAAGTATATTTTCCTTAGACCATGAGATCGTGTAACTCCCGGATGCCGTAGGAGTGCTTTGGGTGTACCCAACGTCACAACGTAACTGGGTGACTATAAAGGTACACTACGGGTATCTCTAAAAGTGTCTGTTGGGTTGACACGGATCGAGACTGGGATTTGTCACTCCGTATGACGGAGAGGTATCTCTGGGCCCACTCGGTAATGCATCATCATAATGAGCTCAATGTGACTAAGGAGTTAGCCACGGGATCATGCATTACGGTACGAGTAAAGAGACTTGCCGGTAACGAGATTGAACAAGGTATTGGGTTACTGACGATCGAATCTCGGGCAAGTAACATACCGATTGACAAAGGGAATTGTATACGGGATTGATCGAATCCTCGACATCGTGGTTCATCCGATGAGATCATCGTGGAACATGTGGGAGCCAACATGGGTATCCAGATCCCGCTGTTGGTTATTGACCGGAGAGGCGTCTCGGTCATGTCTGCATGTCTCCCGAACCCGTAGGGTCTACACACTTAAGGTTCGGTGACGCTAGGGTTGTAGAGATATTAGTATGCAGAACCCGAAAGTTGTTCGGAGTCCCGGATGAGATCCCGGACGTCACGAGGAGTTCCGGAATGGTCCGGAGGTGAAGAATTATATATGGGAAGTCCAGTTTCGGCCACCGGGAAAGTTTCGGAAGGGTCCCGGGGGTCCACCGGGTGGGGCCACCTGTCCCGGAGGGCCCCATGGGCTGAAGTGGGAAGGGAACCAGCCCTTAGTGGGCTGGGGTGCCCCCCGTTGGGCCTCCCCCTGCGCCTAGGGTTGGAAACCCTAGGGGTGGGGGGCGCCCCACTTGGTTGGGGCGGAAGCCACCCCCCCTTCCCCCTTGGCCGCCGCCCCCCCCCATGTAGATGGGTTCCAGGGCCGGCGCCCCCCCTCCAGGGGGCCTATAAATAGTGGGGGGGAGGGAGGGCAGCAGCACCACAGCCCCTGGCGCCTCCCTCTCCCCCTACAACACCTCTCCCTCTCGCAGAAGCTTGGCGAAGCCCTGCCGAGATCCCGTTACTTCCACCACCACGCCGTCGTGCTGCTGGATCTCCATCAACCTCTCCTTCCCCCTTGCTGGATCAAGAAGGAGGAGACGTCGCTGCTCCGTACGTGTGTTGAACGCGGAGGTGCCGTCCGTTCGGCACTCGGTCATCGGTGATTTGGATCACGGCGAGTACGACTCCATCAACCCCGTTCATTGGAACGCTTCCGCTCGCGATCTACAAGGGTATGTAGATGCACTCCTTTCCCCTCGTTGCTAGTATACTCCATAGATGGATCTTGGTGATGCGTAGGAAATTTTAAAATTCTGCTATGATCCCCAACAGTTGGAGGTGGGCCGCGGCAAGGAGGTGGTGACCGCAGTGACCGCGAGCGCGAGAAGTGCCAGATCTGCAAGCTCGAAGGGCACGGCGCGTGGCGTTTCAAGAAACGCTTTGATCACAACTTCAACAACAACATCCGCAACACCGCAGGAGGTGGTGGTGGCGGAGGAGGCGGACGTGATGGAGGACAACGCTCCGCCAACACAGCTCACTCCTATGGAGTTGATACCAAGTCTGATGCGTTTGAGAAATTCCATCTCTTTCAAAAGCATGTTGGACGACTCTTTGATCGCAAAATTCTTGCTATGCAAACCGATTGGGGGTGAATACCAAAAACTTCACTCATTCTTTGAACACATTGGCATCACCCATCATGTGTCTTGCCCCCATGCCCATCAGCAGAATGGATCTGCTGAGAGAAAGCATAGACACATTGTAGAGGTTGGCCTCTCTCTTCTTGCTCATGCCTTCATGCCTTTGAAGTTTTGGGATGAGGCCTTTCTCACGGCAGTTTACCTCATAAACCGTATTCCTAGTAAAGTTATCTCCAACCAAACACCACTTGAGCGTCTCTTTGGCACCAAACCAAATTATTCATTCCTTCGTATTTTTGGTTGTGCGGTATGGCCAAACCTACGTCCCTTCAACAAACACAAACATGAATTACGGTCCAAACAATGTGTGTTTCTGGGGTACAGTAGCCTTCACAAAGGATACAAGTGCTTAGATGTCTCTACTGGGCGGGTTTATGTGTCTCATGATGTGGTGTTTGACGAGCATGTTTTTCCGTTTGCACAAATTCATCCAAACGCCGGCGCACAACTTCTCAAGGAACTTGTCATTCTTCCATCTCACCTCCTTCCTCCGTCAGCCTTTGTTCCCGGGGGTGTAGTAGGTCCTGATGATCATATGTCAATGTCTAATATTCATGCACAAAATTCTGCTGAAAGTATGCAGGGCGACGGAATAGGCGAAATTTCCTTTGATTTTATGTAGGAAACAGGTTACACGGACGAAACTGGCGTAGACGATCCGGGCAGCAATCCCGGAGCTGATCCTAGTGGGAGTATCACCTCGGGATCCCGCGCCGCAGGTCCGACAGGCGGATGCCCGATGGGATCTGCGCCTGCGCCAGGCGGATCAGGCGGGTCCACCGCGCGTGGGCCTGGTCGGCCTCCCTCAGCCCATCAGCGGGCGAAGCCGCGCGCGACACCCGCACGTGGGCTTGACGTCGCGACAAGGCTGGGCGGTGGTGCGCCGCAGCCTAGCCAAGACTCGCCACCTGGCACTTCTGGAGAGGAGGGGGTCGCTGCGCTCGGTGGATCGCTGCATGCAGGATCGGATCCGCTACAGGAGTTGAATGGGGGATCTTCTGCGGCTGATTCCTCGCATGTGTCTTCTTCATCCAATCGTCTTCAGCAACACATGGCTCAACCTCCTCCGCTTCCTCCTGTGCGAGCACACACCAGGTCACAGAGTTGTATTTCTCAACCTAAAAAGTATAAGGATGGTTGCATTCGTTTGGGATCCTTTTGTGCTACAGGTGAACCGAAAAATCTAGGAGAAGCCGTCGGTGACCCAAAGTGGAAGGATGCTATGGACGAAGAATATACTGCTCTCATGAAAACAAAACCTAGCACTTGGTTCCTCCTACCAAGGGTAGAAATGTGATAGACTGCAAGTGGGTATTTAAGGTAAAAAGAAAGTCAGATGGGAGTATTGACAGGTATAAGGCGCGTCTGGTTGCCAAGGGGTTTAAACAGAGGTATGAAATTGACTACGAGGACACTTTTAGTCCTGTAGTGAAAGCTGCCACCATTAGATTAATTCTCTCGGTTGCAGTATCTCAAAATTGGTGTATACGACAACTAGATGTAAAGAACGCGTTCTTGCTTGGTGTTCTGGAAGAGGAAGTCTTTATGAAGCAACCTCCTGGGTATGAACATCCAAAGTTAAGGCAGCATGTTTGCAAACTTGACAAGGCCTTGTATGGGCTAAAGCAAGCACCTAGAGCTTGGTACTCTCGGCTATCCTCAAAGTTACAGTCTCTTGGCTTTGTTCCTTCAAGGGGGACACCTCATTGGTCTTTTATCATCGCAATGGTGTCACTATTTTTATGCTTATCTATGTTGATGATATTGTTGTCACAAGCCCATCATCCAAAGCAGTTGAAGCTCTTCTCAAGGATCTGCGCATGGACTTTGCACTCAAGGATTTAGGCAATCTTCACTATTTCCTTGGGATTGAGGTAAAAGGTGTACCGAATGGAATTTTGTTGTCACAGGAAAAATATATTCAGGATATACTTCAAAGAGTAGGCATGAAAGGATGTAAGCCATCATCTACACCTATATCTACCTCTGAAAAATTGTCTCTTCATGATGGAGAGGTACTTGGTGCAGAGGACTCCACCAAGTACATAAGCATTCTAGGGGCTTTGCAGTATTTGATACTTACTAGGCCAGATATTTCATACTCTGTTAACAAAGTTTGTCGGTTCTTGCATGCTCCTACTAGTGCGCACTTTACAGCCGTGAAAAGAATACTTAGATATCTCCAAGCAACACACAGTCATGGACTTAAACTTGGGAAGTCAGACTCCATGCTTGTAAGTGCTTTTTCAGATGCCGACTGGGCAGGATGTCCAGATGATAGGAGATCAACAGGAGGATTTGCAGTTTTTCCGGGTAGTAACTTAATCTCATGGAGTGCTGGCAAGTAAGCCACTGTGTCTAGGTCCAGCACAGAAGCGGAATATAAAGCCCTAGCAAATGCTACTGCAGAAGTTATCTGGGTACAAAATATGCTCACTGAACTGGGTATTGGGCATCCTCAGGCAGCATCACTTTGGTGTGATAATCTTGGTGCTACGTACTTGTCAGCTAATCCTATCTTTCATGCGAGGACCAATCATATCGAGATTGACTATCACTTTGTTCGAGAAAGGGTAGCCAACAAGCTGCTAAATATCAGGTTTATACCTACTGGTGATCAAGTTGCAGACGGGTTTACCAAGCCTCTTTCTTTGAGACAACTTGAATGCTTTAGACACAATCTCAACTTGGATAGTTGTGATTGAGGGGGAGTGTTAAACATGTAACCTGCGGTGGTGTATAAACGACATGATAGATTTTGTATAGGCTGTTAGTTAGGCTGTTGAGATTGAGTTTTGGAGATCCTATTTGTAACAACCAGGCTTCGGCCCTATATATTAACACGCAGTTCGTCCCTGCTAGGTATACGCTTAACCTATTTTCACAGTGGCGGCTTGGGGGAGGGCCCGGGTCATCGTGTGGTACACACAGCCCACACGGTGGTTGCGCACCTGGCGGTTGAGAAGCGGCGCACATACCGGCCCGGTTGAATGTGTGCGTCGGCCGATGTTAGCTCATCCGTCCTTCATTTTTGCACTTTTTTTGGCTTCTTCGTTGGTAGATCGCTCGGCATCGCGTGGCAATCTTCTGATCGTGGATGCGGTCGGTGTGCATCATGGGTGATTGTTCTGTTGCTGTCATGTTTTGAAGGTTTTAGTTGCTATTTCACATTTTGGCTGTCGCTAGGTTTCCTTACATAGGTCTGATGCCTGGTGAGGTGCAGTTTTGTAAGGCCCTTTATCCCATGGACCATGTGAACCTTATCATGTCGTGTGTGTGGTGTTAGTGGGTTTTTGCCCCGTGGTAGATGTCTCCGTACTGAGCATCTACAGCGGGTTTCCCATTCATGCCCCAACTCGTTTCCCCTTTCCTGTCTCTTTTTCTGTTTGGTCAGTGGTTACTTTAACTTGTACTAAATATTTCCGTTAAGAAATTAACGGAAAGGGGTATGGTCCGGTTGGAATTTTTGCACTTTCCAATTTTGTTTAACCAGAAAATGGAATTGTTTACATATACAACATTTTGGTTGATATTTCTGCGTCCTTCGACCATTTTGTACGACCTTCTTGTTTTTGTAAAACATGTTCCGTCTTGATCTTATGGTTAGGTGATTGATCGGTGTAGAATAAGGAACCATTATATATAGAACACTTGTACTGCTTGGGCACCTTTGCGGAACAAAATAAAGAAGCAAATGCTCACACCCCCATCAGAGGTTCGGTTGGGATATCCTCCTAGCGTGGGCTGTAAAAGGATATCAATATTGTCAGTCCTAGATGACACATATCAGATATGCAAAATGGAACCGCTTAGAACCGACAGAGACCACCACCATGAGGAGTGATCATCCGGGAGGATGTGCGACGGACACGTCGGACCGAGGACTCTAAGACGGTGCCTCCAGGAAGGGCACGACCAAGAACGTCGCCACCATCCGATCCGAAGATCAAGTTATTCACCTAGAGTGAGACGGAAGGAGTAGAAGCACCACAACCGAGCCTGCAAGGAGGAACACAACGTCCACAGAAGCCATCACCGTCGACTAGTGCACGGACTGGGTAGGTGATGTACCCTGGTGCTTCAACCCCTCCGCCGCAACTCTGGGCTGCCAACCACCAGCCGCCAAGCCGCCCGAGCGGCCATGATTGCCTGCCCGCATCCGAGCCACGCAATCCGCCCACGACCAACGCGACTCCCACCGGCAGGGCCGCCGACCCACCATGAGACCACCCCGAGAGCCACCAAAGGGCACTACTTTGCCCATATCCGCGACCCCAACCACCTCCAGAGTCGCCGGCGGCCAACCTGCCTCGAGAAGGGCCGACCATACATCGACCGGGGGGAAGGGAAGGCGGAGAAGTGGCCCATGGCCATGACCGACGCCCGTGCCAGCTCTAGCCCCCCCCGAAACCATGTTTCACCCCCGCGCCGAAGGCCCAGATCACCAGGAGGCACCGGCCGCGGCCCGATGACGGAGAGGAAGGATGGCAGAGCTGTCATCGCCGCTGCGTAGAGACGCCACCAAGGGGTCCTCCCGCGCCGAGCGCCGGCACCCAGTTGCGAGGGCCTGACTGGGCGGGAGCTGCCCACCACCCCTGTTGCCTCGCCGCCCCCCGACCAGAGATCCACGGCGAGAGGGCCGCCCACGACCCGGTCAACCACGACCCGCGGCACCAGACGCGCGTCGAGGCGCTGCCGGAAGCACCCGCCGCCGACGTCATCCACCGGCCCGCACCACTACCATGCCGCCCGCCGCCCGACGCCACGCCACCATCACCGGCCTGCTCTGGAGCGCCGCCGCACCGCCACACCCGGCATTGCTCTAGCGGGACACATTGCTCCTAGTATCTTGTAAATAAACAACTGTAAATACAGAGTTGCTCTAGCATATTGTGATCCCTAATTAAAGGCATGAGTTAAACGAGACATGATCCCTGAAGACTCCAACGCTATGCAAACAGCGTTGGTTGATGAATGTAGTACACCTGCATAGCTTCCTTTAGATCTCTGGCTTTACTGTTGTCGGTGAAGTGGCCACGCACAGTATTCATAATCCTGTTCAGCGCCTTCGTAAGGGACAGCTTCACCTCGACGGGATCCAGCGCACCACTTTCATAATCAACGATAAGCTCCTCCATCTTCCAAAACGCCCTGCTAATGCCACCACCATTCTCTTCCTTGCAGGGCACCTCAAAGCATCCAAACCATGGAAGCACAATATGCTTGATGTACTCCAGGCATGAGCTTCCCTCTGCAACTTTCGCAGGGCAGAAAGCGTTCCTTGTCTTCACAGGTGCCTCTTTCCGGCGGGAATAATTAATTCGTGGCTTAGCTCAGTGCGGGCTGACAACGATACGAGCATGGGTCTATCTTTGTTTTTTTTTCTTTGTTGGTAATTAACTGGCGTACGTCCTCGATAGTCTTATCTTTTCCATAATCATGGCCGTGCCAGGACAAAACTCCCAATCTAGTTGCCCACAACGCTAGCTACTGGAGTCTTGGTGCACGGCTGGATCGACGTCATAATCGGAAAAGATATACGGCGTGTGGCGAGTTAACAAAAGACGCGTTTTTTATAGCATGTGAGTACATAAAGCAACAAAGAAAAATGAAAGCATGTGAGTATCAGTTTTTTTTAGGTTTAGTGAGTATTAGGTGATAGCCGATGCACATCGACCAGCGCTGTCTACTATTAGGCTCCTGACATGCGGACCGTGATCCCAGCGGGCCCACATGTCAGTGGTCGGTGGCGTGCGTCACGCGATCCTCGTCCACAGGTCTGGCTTCTCTATATCTTCCGACTCCGATCACTCACTCCAGTTACCAACCACCAGTACAAACCCTTTCCACTAAGACCGGAGATCTTGATAGCCCCCCTCGCCGGAGAGCAAGTCCGAGGAGGTGCGCAAGACGGCACTCGCTCCGATCGCATCCTCGCAGGCGGGCAGGGCTTCAGAGATTGTTGAGGGGGCAAAGCATAGTTGAGAGGGCCAAAAGGACAAATTCTGCTTAAACTTTGATAATATTTATTAAAATTTAGCTTAAAAACTAATGATATTTCACATGATTTTTCTAGGATAGGGCGCGGGGGGGGGGGGGGCATAGCCCCTGCTCTGCCACTGCCTCTACTCTCTCTTTCAGCTAGAGTTTGCGGGTATGAACCCGCCGTCGCTGAACCACCGTTCTCCTCCATGGTGTTTGCTGCCAGGCTGAAGTCGGAAACCAACTATGGCGGTGGCAGCTGCTTGAGCATCACTTGCAGACACCCTGCCTGCAAGAAAGACGGCGTGACCGTCACGCTCACAGATATCTGTCAATGGGGGTCGTGCCTCGAGAACGAGGTGGTCCAGCTGAGCAACCACGCCTTTTCAGCTATGGCCCTGCCAGGCAGGGAGTTGGAGCTGTGGGTGTCTCCGACTATTCCAATCACACACCATTTGTAAGTACCAGGTTGTTTCGATACGCAGTTGGTTTGAAGTTTCTGTTTATCTATATGCTAACACTAACAGACATGATTGCGGCGTTGACTGCGCGTACTCCTCCCCCATGGCGTACCGGGTTGACCCGAGCTCCACACCCGACCACTTCGTTGTTATACTGATGTATGTTCCATGGGATGACGGTCCGGCCACACTGACAATGCACTTCAAGGACACATCAAGCACAAAATAGGTGAAGTTCGAGTTCAAGGAGAAACGGAGGGTGGCCGCCTGGACAGGCCCTAGGAGGATGCAAGTGCCAATTTCGATCAGGGAGAAAGGTTCTTATAGGATCCCGCAAATTCCGACCTTCTGGATGCGAGGCTGCTATTATCATGCATGCCAACTAGCAATTTTGATGAGGTGATATAACATTTAATGAATAAAGAGATGGTTGAGTATCATATTATCATAGCATATCATAATGAATATTTTACAACCTTCTTGTTTCTGCTAAACATGTTCCGTCTTGATCTTGTGGTTGGATGATCGATCAATGCAGATGAAGGAACCATCATAGAACACTTGTACTGTTTGGCCACCTTTGTGGAATAAAATAAATAAGCGAATGCGCGCACTGAATAGCTAGGTAGCCCCGTTTGGATATCCTCCTCGTGTGGATTGTAAAAGGATATCAATATTGTCAATCCTAGATGACACATGGATGGAAGAACTATTGGTGCCTTCAGCTACTATATATGCCCTCAACCTGTCTAACAGAACAGCAGCCTATACACACGAACTGAATGTTAGACCATGTATCTTCCCGCGACGCAACATCGAAATGTTGAACTCCTAACCCCCTTTTTTTTAAGAAATTTGTTCCATGCCATATATCAACTATTCACAAATGGGACACATTTGCTAGTATTTTTTAAATAAATAACTAAATACAGAGTTGCTCAAACATATTGTGATCCCTAATTAAAGGCATAGTTAAACGAGAGATGATCCCTGAAGACTACAACGTTATGCATATAGTGGTCGTTGATGAATGTAGTACACCTGCATAGCTTCAGGTCTCTGGCTACACTGCTGTCGGCAAAGTGGCCACGTACAGTCTCCATAATAAACGTTGTTCAGCGCCTTTGTAAGGGCTAGCTTCACCTCGACGGGATGCAGCACACCACTCTCATAATCGGCGATAAGCTCCTCCATCTTCCTAAACGTCCTGCTAGTGCCACCACTGTTCTCTTCCTTGCTGGGCACCTCAAAGCATCCAAACCATGGGAGCACAATATGTTTGATGTACTCCAGGCATGGGTTGCCTTCTGCAACTTTCGCAGGGCAGTGAGCGTTCCTTATCTTCATAGGCACATCTCGCTCCTCGTCTTCCATGAAGATGGCGAACATTGGATCTTGTATCTTAGCATGTTCATGGTCTAAAATCAAATTGGGGAGCTCGTCATGGGACAGAATGATAGTTCCATAATCTTCACCCTTCATGTCTCTGCAGTACTCTCTGGTGAGCATGCCGACATCGGGAAGGCCCTCCTCATGATCCATGGACAGCAGCCATACGTTCGCCTTCTGGAACAACACGGCGGCACATTGCATGCAGGTGTAGACGAGCCTCGCGCCCACCACATCGCCCCGTTCATGCGGCTTGACGAGCTCTTGGTACTCCACGGGCGGTTCCGCGATGCCACAACACCTTACCGTCCTCCCCAAACTGTTGTTTCGCCGGAGTCCGGGCCGTTTATTTCGTCCGACAGCCACACAAACTCCACCCCGTTGAGGTTCAGGCCTGCCGCCTTCCATATCTCGATCATGTAGCGTCTGATGGCCTGGATCTTTCTTAGGTCGTTGGATTTGCCGAGTATGGGCGAACCAATCTGCCATCAGGATCTTGACCCTGCAGCCGGCTTTGATGTGCTTGTTGACGTTGAACACCAGCATGATCCCCTGGCCGATGTGTACCCATGGGGAGGGGTCGCACCAGACGTAGCAGACAGGAGCGGCCTTCCTCTCCAGAAGGATACTGAGCTCGTCCTCGTCGGCGCTCTCCAGCCCGATGCTCCTGATTATAGTGAACCTCTCGTGCAAACTCATCGGAAGTGCAGTGTTCCCTGCAGCGCAGATGGTCGCCTCGCCTGAGTTTTTCATGGGGGCAAAACTGGATCGTAAACGTGTCTCAGGGTAGTCGAGCCATTTCCGGGTGATCAGATTCGGGGAGATGACGATGTGACGAGGTTTTGAGCGAGGTGGCGGAGGCGATTGAGGTGTGCTGAGCTTTGCCTGGATTGCGTCGTGGGCTATATTTGGGCCTTTAGGACAGGGGGCGCGTGTTAGGCGCTGGTGGACCGTAGGATCAGGCTCACATCAGCCGTACGATCTCGCGAATAAGGCTATGTCTAACTGCATGCGCGCGCAACGCATATCCCCTCTGTCCACTTTCGCTGGATCCATGTGGCTAGTGGCAAATTTGACAATTTTGACCTATAATCGAAAGCAAATCACAGAATGAACTGGTTCCGAAACTATTTCACACCCCTGACCCTTTTGTGTAGCGCCCGCCACGCCGGCGCCACACCCTACGGTGCAGCGCCTAGCTCCGGGGCGTTGCACCACTGTCCACCGTGGCAGCCCACGGGCCCGCACCCAGCAGTGCAACGCCTTCGAGCTAGGCGCTGCACCTGTAATGTGCAGCGCCTAGCCGCTAGGCGCTGCACTGTGACTTATATGCAAATGCGCCAGCCCTCTCCTCCCCCACCCTCCCCATTGGCAGTTACAGAAAAAAGGGCGGCGGCCATCTGCACTGCCCCTCTCAATCCCCTCTCCCAAATCCTTCCGATCCGACGATTTGGTCCGTGCATTTGTTCACCAATCCATCGTAGAAGGTACTCTCCTCCGATCCCCTTCTTTCTATCCATAGAAAATATTATGTTTTGAAGATTTGGGGAACCCTTGTTTGAATCTTGCATGTATTAGATTTGGGCAACTTTTGTTTGAATCTTGCGTATATTAGATTTGGGGAACCTTTGTTAGATTAGAATGTGGTTTGGATAGATAGGTTGACATGTTATTTATATAGTTTGGATACATAAATTGACATGTTTTTTGTATGGAGAAGTAGATTGACATGTTATTTGTATGGAGAAGTAGATTGACATGTTATTTGTATGAAGTAGGCCCAAGTAGGGGGAAGCACCATATGCTTTGGATCTTGCATGTAGTAGGCCTACTTTAGTTTTTTTGAATTGAAAAGATAATCGTGTTGACATGAATGCTTTGTTGAAATTGTTAGGATGGTTTGGCTTCTCGATGATCACTGGGACCATCAACACCGGTCGTACGCTATGGCGGTGCAGCAGCGGGTAATACTGAAAGTGGCCGGTGTTATGAATTTCGTATGTTTGTTCAAACACAAATGCCCCATATGTAATGTTATGATTTGTTTGTTTGTAGGAGCTTGCACCTCTGAAGCTTCGGTCTCACGGGATCAGCCTTGGAGGGATGAGCTATGATGAGCGGTACACACCTTATGTTAGGGAGGCAGGACTTCTCCCTTTCATTGAGTTGGTCCGCCGGTCGACGCCACCCAACAATGCTGCAGCACTCACCGCGCTTATTGATCATTGGAGGCCGGAGACACACACTTTCCATCTTCGGACCGGGGAGATGACCGTGACGCTGCAGGATATCGCTATGATCACCGGTCTTCCTATCGATGGCAATCCTTTATGTATGAACACCGATTCTGAAGGGTGGCGCGCGCAGATGCAAGCCCTTATCGGTATGGTTCCTCTGGAGCCTCGGGAGCCAGAAAGGGAAGATAAGAAGAAGGAAAGAGTCGCAGCGGGCGCTACTTTCACGTGGATATCATCGCACTTCGCTCATTGCCCCGATGATGCTAATGAGGACATGGTGAAGACTTGTGCTCGTGTCTACATGTGGTACGTGGTATCGAGGACAATGTTTGCTGATGGCACCGGCAAGAATGCTCCATGGATGTGGCTGAAGGCGTTGACCGTCTTCGATAGCAAATGGAGTTGGGGTTCGGCGACACTAGCTTACTTGTATCGACAGGTATGAAGTTGTTTCCTTCTCACTTCATTGATACATTATCAATGCGCTCTTGCGGCAAATTTGACCATGTTCTTTTTTATGTGCAGTTGGACGATGCCAGTTGTAGGCACACTGGAGGTATTGGTGGTTGTCTGCTCGCACTTTCCATATGGAGCTGGGAGCGTTTGCCGGTTGGACGACCTAAGACCGTGAAGTACGAGGATTGGGACGATAAAGACGACCCACTACGGCTCCCCACTTGGGCTTACAAGTGGGATGTGTTAAATGAGACGACGAATGATCCCTCTGTAATGTACAAGTTGTACAAGAGCGAGCTGGACGCGATCACGCCTGAGCAGGTGAACCGACCTTGCATAAGTGATTATCATGCTTGTATCTTCACTCGATATCAATTTTGCATTCAATCCAATTTTGCAGGTGGAATGGGAGCCGTATGGAAAAGGAGAGAGTTTTGGTAACCCTATAGAGTTCAGGCTTAATCCGATGTGCATTAGGGATAGGGATCTCTGGCATATGCGGTGCCCACTGATATGCAACTGGGCGGTTGAGCTTCACCTGCCACATCGGGTGTTCCGCCAGTTTGGTTTGTTCCAGCCACACCCGCCGGAGTGGGAGGACACGGACAAGTTGCTACACGCGTAAGATATAATTAACCTTGAGCACTTAGCAGCTTCTCGACGGTTTCGATGATGCTAATATTCTGTTTCTAACTTGCAGGTTGGATAGGAAAAAGCAGCGGAAGATCAAGGATTGGGCCAGCCATCACATGAAGTATGTCGTGCAGTCCGCTCTTAGTGTGGAGCAAGCAAGGGCTGGAAAACGAGCCCAGCTTCGTGAGCACTGCCCGATCGCGTTCAACAACTATCTCGCATGGTTTCTTGCAAGTACCCGCGTGGAGGTATGCCAGCCAGCGTATGCTGAGGAGATTCTGGAAGAACCCACCGTTTTTGATGAGGTAGCCCAGCACCAGTACAACGCATTAGTCAGGAAAGGCAACTCGGTGATCCCTTCAGCTCCAATGATGAACTTTGTGGTTAGCCCTTTTTGCTTTTCCATTCGCACTTTTCACATCTTCGCTTGCCTAACACTTTGATACCGTTTCTGTTCATAGCGTGCCCAGATCAAGAAAGCAGCTGACGAGACCGAGACTATTCTGGAAACAACCCCGGCTGGCAAAAGCGATGGGGAAGGTGCACTTCGAGAATTCATTAAGGTTCACATCTCCTTCAAACTAGCACTTAACATTTGTTGGTACGTTCCATGTCTCATTCACTTGTACATGTTGCAGCGCCAGGGCCAAAAGTTAAGGCGGCTATCAAACCTTTTCGGTTGTCGTGACCCCGAGTATGTATCACCAGAACGGTCTAGGTCGGCGACACCATCAGATCCCGCTTCGGGGCAGAGCCATGGTGAACCTTTCACGGATGAGGATGTGGGTGGGGTCACCCAAGAGGTATGGCATGACGATATATATCCATTTGTTGATGCATTGCTAACTATATCCTCACACACGGTCTTTCCATATCTTTTGTTGATGCATAGGTTGCTGATGATATGACCTTGGGGACGTACCGGGCTCGGTCTGCATACGAGTTGAAGCCTAGGAGGGGAATCAACAAGTACACACCTGAAGACTTCACCCAAAGAGGCAAAAGGACGGTCGGCACCTCGCGGATGGCGGCTTTGGATGACTATTTGGATGACGATGTCGAACCGGTGGCGGAGCCGGAGCCGGAGCGGGTTCCTCTTCCTAGGAAGGTGAAGAAGATAAGCGTCAAGAGGGGGGGAGGACCCAGCAAGCGTGGAAAGCACTAGTCATCTTAGTTTTTTTATAATGTTGAACTTCGAGTGCGATTTGTTATGTCGTTGAACATGGAGTGGTCGTACCTTTTATGTCGTTGAACTTGGAGTGGTGGTACCTCTATGGTAAACTGGAACTTATTGTGATGGTCATTTCTATGAAATGAAGTCTTTTGGGAAACCTTGTTTGTTATACTTGGAGAAATGATGTCGTACCTGAATGTTTGTTATACTAGTTGTTGAACTGTGGCTGAAAGAACTGTGGCTGAAAAAGACCCAGTAGAGGGGGGGAGGAGGCACAGTAGGTAGGCCTCTAGTTTCAGGCAAAAAATTGCTAAGTGTTTGTGCAGCGCCTAGCACGCAGGCGCCACACACTACAGTGCAACGCCTAGCTCGCAGGCGCTGCACTATAGAGTGTGGCGCCTCCGTGCTAGGCGCTGCATATGTCTGTAACTAGCCAAACTTCTGTCGCTTTCTGGATAGCTACAGACATGTGCAGCGCCTAGCTCGGAGGCGCCGCACTCTACAGTGCAACGCCTAGCTCGCACGCGCTGCACTATAGAGTGTGGCGCCTCCGTGCTAGGCGCCTGCATATGTCTGTAACTAGCCAAACTTCTGTTGCTCTTCTGGATAGGTGCAGACATATGCAGCGCCTAGCACGTAGGCGCCGCACTCTACAGTGCAACGCCTAGCGTGCAGGCGCTGCACTATAGAGTGTGGCGCCTCCGTGCTAGGCGCTGCAAATGTCTGCACCTATCCAGAAGACCAACAGAAGGTATGCTACAGTTTCAGGCAAAAATTTCGCTAAGTGTTTGTGCAGCGCCTAGCTAGGAGGCGCCACACTGTACAGTGCAGCGCCTAGCCCGCAGGCGCTGCACTGTACAGTGTGGCGCCTCCTAGCTAGGCGATGCACTAGTCTGTAGCTATGCAGCCAGAACAGAAGGTACTTTACAGTTTGAGGCACTTGGACTTGGACTTAGTGAATTTTTTAGCTATCTAGAGAGCAACAGCAGCTAGGCGCCACATGGTAGATTGCAGCGTCCAAGTACTTCACGACACATAGTAGTTCATAACACATACTACTTCACGACACATGGTAGTTCGTACAACCAAATCAAGGAGGACACATAGTAGTTCACCGCACATAGTAGTTCTTACAGCCAAATCCCAGAGGACACATAGTAGTTCACCGCACATAGTAGTTCTTACAACCAAATCGAGGAGGAGACATAGTAGTTCACGGCACACAGTAGTTCACAACCAAATCGAAGAGGAGACATAGTAGTTCACAAGCAAATCAAAGAGGAGACATAGCTCTATTTCGTAGAGGAAGGCCCCTTTCCCTTCTTCTTCTTCCTCTCTTCTTCCTCTTCCTCCTCCCTTTTTCTTATGAGGTGAGCCTCCTTAACCACCCTCTCCATGAATATCTGCTTGTCCCTCTCTTCTTTTTCAGCTGCAATTGCCCAAAGCTTCATGGTTCTTTCTTCAAAATCCTGTTGACGCTTCTTCTGTGCCTCCTCAACTTGCCTCATCAACGCTTGTTCCGGTATTGAATGTGCCTATTGAGAAAGTCTTGACCCCCGGGATCAAGTTTTTTGTGTGCGAGCAATTTGTTGTAGAAAGTGGCGAAGCGCTTATCGGAGAAAGCGAGACAACAATCTTGAAGATCATCGGCCAACTCCTTAAGGCCACATGCCCTATAGAAGTTCGAACAAAAGTGCCTCATGCACCATCGATGGTGCAACGGAGCATGCCCGGGAATGTCAATCTCCACGGCGTTAAGAATTCCTTGATTCCGATCCGATATGACACAAATTTCCCTTTGAGCGGGTAACACCTTCGTCCTCAAAAGATGCAGAAACCACTCCCAGTTGTCATTGTTTTCCACCTCAACCAAAGCAAATGCCAATGGCAACACCCGGTTATTGGCATCACTTGCTATCGCAACCAACAAGGTGCCCTTGTATTGTCCGGTCAAGAACGTGCCATCAATTGCGATGACCGGCCTACAATGTTCGAAAGCCCTCACACATTGCTCGAACGCCCAAAAAGCACGGCCAAATACTCTGACATTCCTTCCTTCATGAACCGTTGTTTGGTGCCCATGAGGCTCGACCACATGAACCATGCCCGGGTTTGTCGCGGCCATGGCTAACAACAACCTAGGGATTCGGTTGTATGCTTCCTCCCATGTACCATACAACATCTTAAATGCGGCTTGCTTCGCCTTCCATGCCTTGCCGTATTTCACCTGGTAATGAAAGATGGCTTTCACAAGGTCAATGACATGTTGGACGCTCATTGTTGGAAGTGTGGATATTGAGTTCGAGAGCCTGTAAGCGATGAACTCGGACGTGAGTTGTTTGTGGTCTTGGGACACAATCTTGCCATCCACCCTTTTGCCTTGGCACATGTGAGTTGGCACACAACTCACTACATGCCAAGTAGGACCTCCTTTCCATGGTCTTGCATGCACAATCCACGGACAACCGCCACGGCGTCTTGCCACTCCTTGTTGGACCTCCTTTCCACGACCTCTACCACCACCACGGCCTCTTTTAAGTCCAAGTTGGACCTCCTTTTCATCTTCACATGCACATGCAACCGTGTAGCGCACATTGACGTCCGAGTGCACCACCTTGTGTGGACGATAATGCGTAACCGAGTAGTTGTCGAGCCACATCTTCAAATCCAACAAGCTGTCGAACTTAGAACCTTTAGCAATCCGGTTCTGGTCGTCTACCAAATCACGGTGAGAGCTTGGCCTAACCCCAAGAGCTACACATTGGCCACCATCTACCACGGCTTCATCCGCGAGACTAACCTCCTTGAACAATGTAGTCCGATGATCCCGACCAAATACCTTCTCGAAAGCTTCGGCCTCCTTCACCGTGAACCCCTCCGCATCAACTTGTTCATCGGGACCATCGTCATCCGAGTCCGATGCATATGCACGGGAAAAAGGGATGGAATGGTCCATTGTCTCTTGCAAATGATATTTGTCGAGATCACCCACATTGTTGTCATGGAGATCAACTTCATTGTCATCGTCCGCATACTCATCGTTGTCCTCTTGCAAAGATTCATCTTGGTTGTTTCTACACGGGCTCAATGTTGGCCTCACTTCTTGGGTCAAAAGAGGTTCAACAATTTCATCTTGCTTCAAGGGTGGGGGGCTACTAGCAACCAAAGGGGAGGGGTTCCGGTTCAAGTCCAAATGCAAACTTGACTCAACCTTCTTCGTTGCAAATAACTCAAGAGCCTTGTCTAGTGATTCGGCCACCGTCTCCTTGTATGCAACCCAACGTTGCTCCGAGTTTACACGCATTGTCTTCCAACGGATGTGCATTCCAAAACCAACATTATGCCTTCCCTCCAACTCAATGATATCACTAGGGTCCGTCCAATTCAAATCTTTCCTAACTTGTTGCAAGAGCTCCGCATAGCTAGGACTACTATCAAACACAATGTCAAGCTCATCCGGGTCCGGTTCTTTATTGCCTTTCAAAAAGGCGTCTTTGTCCCCATGATGAACAAACACACATGTTCTTCCCATCCCTATAAGCAATGAACACAAGGTAACATTGCTTCCATGAGTACTAATCCATGGATTAACACCGAATACAAACCCTAATATATATATGAAACAACAACCCTAACCCTAACCATAACCCTAACCCTAAACCTAACCCTAACCATAACCCTAGCCCTAAACCTAAACCTAGCACCAACATAAGAACACCCATAAGAATAACCCTAGCATACTAACAAAACCTAATCATAGAAATTGGCAAACAAACATCTCACATCTCCATGCAAATCTCTAGATCCAAACTAAACTAGGGTTTCCCCAAACTACCAACAAATGAGCAATGGGAGAACTTTACTTCGATCAAAACAAGGGGATCGGAGATTATTACCTTGAGGGAGGGTTTGACTTCGAAATCCACGGACAAATTCTTCAAATTTGCAAGATTTGGAAGAAGATTTGAGAGGGGGGGAGAGTGGGAGAGGGGGCAAAGCTCGGGGGAGGGGGGAGAGAGTGAGAGAGTGTGTGGTGGGGGGTGGGGGAGGGGGAGGGGGAGGGGGGCCCAGCCAAGTGGCTGGATAAGTCACAGTGCAGCGCCTAGCGGCTAGGCGCTGCACATTACAGATGCAGCGCCTAGCTCGGAGGCATTGCACGGCTGGGTGCGGGCCCGTGGGCTGCCACGGTGGACAGTGGTGCAACGCTCCGGAGCAAGGCGCTGCACCGTAGGGTGTGGCGCCGGCGTGGCGGGCGCTACACAAAAGGGTTAGGGGTGTGAAATAGTTTCGCACCCAGTTCATTCTGTGAATTTATTTCGTTTCGAGGTCAAAATTGTCAAATTTGCCGCGGCTAGTCCATCCGGGGCTCATGCAGGCGTAGTGGGCATGCAGAGTACCCTATCCGGCGTGTAGCTAAGAGGGCATGCAGATGTAGGTGTCATCCGTTTTTCTGTAAAATATATTTCTACTTTTTTGTTCTTGCTGCTCTCCTTTCTTCCCTCATTTTTTATTTCTTTGTGTTTTTAATTCCAGTGCGACTACAGCTCACGCCAATCTTACTAACTCCCTACTTGAACTTTAACTTCAAATTCTAAAGAAATTTTAAATAACCATTTCACAAAATTACTGGACTTTTCTGGAAACAGTGAAGAACTTTCTAAATAGTGGGTCTGCACTTTGTTAGAAACATTAAAGAACTTTGCTTGAAACAATGCCAGTGGCTGAAGAACTTTATAAACAACTTATTTGAACTCTGATGAAAAGATTATGAAACTTGTTTGAGCCATGCACAATTTAATTTTATCTTGGGCTCACAATTTAATTTGAAACATACCTATATTAGACTTGTTTCGTAGAGTTAGGCATGAGAAATTTAAATACATAAACGAATCTAAATTTCCATAATTTATTTAAAAGTTATGCTAACATGTTTGTTTATTCTGTAGTTTTGTTTACAAGAGGACATAGCATGGGGTAGCCGTAGCATGCAGACATGGCTCCAAGGGAATCTAGTCCAATACCTGTGCATGTGAACCAGCTTTTCAGGGTGTGGCCCGTATCCCTAGGCATGCATGCTACGGCTGTGATTCTAGTTGCGCGCACATACAGTTAGTCAAAATCCACTCCCTATGCCCTGAATGCAACCTTCCTCCTCATCAAAATGAAAAAACAAATCAGCCAACCGTTCAAGTGTTCGCGGCCGGCAACTCTCAGTCCGCCGCCGTAGTTGATAGAGGCAAGGGTGCCATGTCCTCATCACTAGTCGTCCTAGGCATCACCGGTGCAGCAGAAATCAAGGACCGGTAACGGCGCTGTCAGACTTGAACAGAATCATATAAGTTCAGTTTACTGAACTGTGGATATATATAGACCTTAGGTAATAGCAACTCCAATGGGGGACCCAACCGGCCGACCCATTTCCAAAAACCGTCCGCGCGGACCCATTTTCAGCCCAAAATTGCGCCTGAAATGTGTCGGCACGGACGCGCCGCGCGTCCCCTCAGTGTCCGCCGCGGACCCACATGTTGGTCGCCCAACTACCACCCGCAGTCATATTTATGACGACCATCAACACCGGGCCCGCCTGGCAGTGTGTAGAAGGGCCGTGTGCCCGTCCTTTTTAATGGACGCGTGCGGCGGGGTCGGCCTCATCCACAACCCCCGTCCACATCTAGCCACCTTTGCTCCCTCGCCGGCGACCAGGAAACCCTAGCCAGCCAGCAGCAAACCCTAGGAACCCAGCCATGGGACTCTTCAACGGGAAGGGAGGGAACAAGGGGAGGTTCGGCGCCGGAGCGAGCTCTTCCCGCGGGCACACTGCTACGTCGTCGCCGGTTAGGTGCGGCACGCCACCGTGGGAGCGGGAGCGGCTCTACATCCCAATCTACCAAGCGCTGTGGCACTGGCAGTACCGCCAGCCCTTGCCGTATCCAGATGTGAACTTGCCGCATGGCTGCCATCTGGACTCGCAGCGCATCCCCATCCCGGCAGCACCGCGGTCCGCACGGGCGCACGCTGAGGAGGTTCGCCGGCGATGCGAGCTCCTCACACCGGAGCAGCGCTCCATGCGTGATTACGCGCCAGACTCCCCCAACTGGGAGCGCTGGTTTGTGCTAGAGCACGAGGAGGAGCGCCGCCTCGGCGTCCACATCAACCACGACCTTCCACCGCCGCCTCTGCGGGTACAGTCGGAGGAAGAGGACGCGGAGTAGCAAGCTGCCCTCGAGGAGGCCTTACAGCACGCGCTGGAGGCGAGCCGGATCAAGGAGGACGCCCATTGGGATGGGCTGAAGCAAGCCCTAGCTTTGTCCGCGGCGGGGGACTCCGTCCAGGCGCCCCTGTTCGTGCCACCACCGCCCCTCATCGAGCCCAAGACCGAGCCGGAGCGCGAGCCAACTCCCATGCGCAAGCGGTCACCGCCACCCCCACTTGGCCGGAGGAGTCCTATTTGTGGACCGGCCGGTTCCGCGAATGCGTGAGCGCGCCTCCATGCCACTACGCCGCCACGCCGGAAGAAGAGGTGGCCTACCTTGAGCGCTAGAAGGCGCATTAGCTCGCCGAGGAGGGGGCCGACGGCGAGCGGCAGATGCTGCGTCGCGACGAGGAGGCTCTACAGCTTGAGGAGGAGGAGGAGGAGCGTGCCCGCCTTGCCGCTATGCCGCCGCCGCAGACGCCGGAGGAGGCTGCCCTGGCGGCCTATCATGCCGCGTTCAGGTGGGTTGGGCCTCTGTGACGCCCTCGATTCAATCGTACACTAATCAGACACGCAAATGTGTACGATCAAGATCAAGAACTCACGGGAAGATATCACAACACAACTCTAGACACAAATTAAAAAATAATACAAGCTTTATATTACAAGCCAGGGGCCTCGAGGGCTCGAATACATAAGCTCGGATACACAAGAGTCAGCGTAAGCAACAATATCTGAGTACAGACATAAGTTGAACAAGTTTGCCTTAAGAAGGCTAGCACAAAAGCAACACCGATCGAAAAGGCAAGGCCTCCTGCCTGGGAGCCTCCTAACTACTCCTGGTCGTCAGCGGTCTCCACGTAGTAGTAGGCACCCTCGGGGTTGTAGTAGTTATCGGTGGTGACATCTGGTTCCTGGGCTCCACCATCTGGTTGCAACAACCAGAAAGAAGAAGAAGGGGGAAAAGGGGGAGCAAAGCAACCGTGAGTACTCATCCAAAGTACTCGCAAGCAAGGATCAACACTACTTATGCATCGGTATCAATGAAAGGGGTAGTATCTATGGACTAACTGCAGAATGCCAGAATAAGAGGGGGAGAAGCTAGTCCTATCGAAGAGTAGCATCTTCTGGAAACCACCATCTTGCAACAACAGGAGGTAGTAGATTAGTATAACATAAGTCATATTTATGTTGTTGTATCAACGCTTTGGGATCCTTTCTCGACTCCCGAAGTAACATATCCAAATCATGCCTCAGCATCCAGTTCTAGTTGTATCGATCGGGATACAACTCCGAGTGTCCGTTACCATAGGACAAGCTAACGATAGATGTTTCCTTCCCTGCAGGGGTGCACCAACTTACCCACCACGCTCGATTAACTCCGGCCAGACACACTTTCCTGGGTCATGCCCAGCCTCGGCCAAACAATACGCCGCAACCCGGCCTAGGCTTAATAGAGAGGTCAGCACGCCGGACTAAACCCTATGCCCCCAGGGGTCTTGGGCCATCGCCCCGGGAACTCCTGCACGTTGCGTACGCCGCCGGTGAGCAGACCTAGCAACCTCCTTAAAAAGGCAGGTGCTTACGCAGTCCAACTTGGCGCCCGCCGCTTAGTCGCTGACGTCTATTAAGCTTCGGCTGATGCATACGACGCAGAACGCCCATACAATGCCCACGTGATGGTTAGTGCTATCAGGCCAGAGGCCCCTCAGATCAAATATCCAAATTGTAGTGGATTAGGAACGCGCGGTAACAAGCAGAGACTCACGAAAGATGTGACCCCGTCGCCCCGTCTCGAGGACTTGCGGCAAGGGCTAAGAATGCCCGGCCATGCCTCGTAATTATCTCGCGGGTCCCCTCCAGGTCAACCCGACTCCTCATCACTCGCAAAAATGCTCGCGCGGGTACCCCTCAGGGCCGACCCGTCTTTAGTAAAATGGTTCAGTGTAAAGTCATAGTAACCGTGTGTCTAATACCAAGGGGGAAACCTGAGGAATCACCCTTGACGGATTCCACTCGATGTAATCATCAAGGTGAACGTAAGAGGAACCACCCTCGAGGTTCACACTTGAGGGGTTGCACGACGGAGTCGTATCGGAAGTGGTTAAGGAAGAATCACCCTCCATGACCACGACCGAATAGCTACACTACAGAGATCTCACCAGGAGTGATGTATGAGGTACCACCCTCGGCACTCGATGGTAACTCTGCAGAGTCGAGCAACAAAAAGGGCGTGATGTGATGTGAGGTGTCGGGCTCTGGTCATCGATCATGTTGATCAAGTCGTCGATGATGAAGCAGGGGCAACAAGGACAAGGTGGGGGTCACTGATGGATCACTAACCAACCTATACTAAGTAGTTTAGGATAAGCAGGTAGGTAACAATAAGCAGGTTACAAAAGCAGGCTATGCATCAGAATAGGAGCAATCAATTACAGTAGCAAAATCTAATGCAAGCATGAGAGAATGGAATGGGCGATATCGGGATGATCAAAGGTGGGGCTTGCCTGGAAGCTCCGCTGAAAGGGAAGAAGGGTCGTCGTCGACGTAGTCAATCACCAGGGCATCATCGGCCTCGGGGTCTACCGGAGAGAAGAGGGGGAAGAAACAGTAAATATAGGCAAACAGATGCAACACTAAGCATGACATGATGATAAGCAGAACTAGGTGAAGGAAATATGCCCTAGAGGCAATAATAAAGTTATTATTTATTTCCTTATATCATGATAAATGTTTATTATTCATGCTAGAATTGTATTAACCGGAAACATAATACTTGTGTGAATACATAGGCAAACAGAGTGTCACTAGTATGCCTCTACTTGACTAGCTCGTTGATCAAAGATGGTTATGTTTCCTAGACATAGACATGAGTTTTCATTTGATTAATGGGATCACATCATTAGGAGAATGATGTGATTGACTTGACCCATTCCGTTAGCTTAGCACTCGATCGTTTAGTATGTTGCTATTGCTTTCTTCATGACTTATACATGTTCCTATGACTATGAGATTATGCAACTCCCGTTTACCGGAGGAACACTTTGTGTGCTACCAAACGTCACAACGTAACTGGGTGATTATAAAGGTGCTCTACATGTGTCTCCAAAGGTACTTGTTGGGTTGGCGTATTTCGAGATTAGGATTTGTCACTCCGATTGTCGGAGAGGTATCTCTGGGCCCTCTCGGTAAAGCACATCACTTAAGCCTTGCAAGCATTGCAACTAATGAGTTAGTTGTGGGATGATGTATTACGAAACGAGTAAAGAGACTTGCCGGTAACGAGATTGAACTAGGTATTGAGATACCGAGGATCGAATCTCGGGCAAGTAACATACGGATGACAAAGGGAAAAACGTATGTTGTTATGCGGTCTGACCGATAAAGATCTTCGTAGAATATGTGGGAGCCAATATGAGCATCCAGGTTCCGCTATTGGTTATTGACCGGAGACGTGTCTCGGTCATGTCTACATAGTTCTGGAACCCGCAGGGTCCGGACGCTTAACGTTTCGATGACAGTTATATTATGAGTTTATATGTTTTGATGTACCGAAGGTTGTTCGGAGTCCCGGATGTGATCACGGATATGACGAGGAGTCTCGAAATGGTCGAGACATGAAATGGTGGAGACATGAAATGGTCGAGACATGAAATGGTCGAAATGACGAGGACCCTACAGAGTGTTGTCCACGCGCGCGGCTGCCCCTTGGCCGCCTCTCCTCTTCCACCAATTGGGCCCATGACGCCCAATAGCCTCCGGGGGGGTTCCGGTAACCCCCCCACTCCGGTATATATCCGATAACCCTCGGAACCATTCCGGTGGCCGAATATAGTCATCCAATATATCAATCTTCATGTCTCGACAATTTTGAGACTCCTCGTCATGTCCATGATCACATCCAGGACTCCGAACAACCTTTGGTACATCAAAACATATAAACTCATAATATAACTGTCATCGAAACGTTAAGCGTGCGGACCCTACGGGTTCGAGAACTATGTAGACATGACTGAGACACGTCTCCGGTCAATAACCAATAGCGGAACCTGGATGCTCATATTGGCTCCCACATATTCTACGAAGATCTTTATCGGTCAGACCGCATAACAACATACGTTGTTCCCTTTGTCATCGGTATGTTACTTGCCCCAGATTCGATCGTCGGTATCTCAATACCTAGTTCAATCTCGTTACCGGCAAGTCTCTTTACTCGTTCCGTAATACATCATCCCACAACTAACTCATTAGTTGCAGTGCTTGCAAGGCTTAAGTGATGTGCATTACCGAGAGGGCCCAGAGATACCTCTCCGACAGTCGGAGTGACAAATCCTAATCTCGAAATACGCCAACCCAACAAGTACCTTTGGAGACACCTGTAGAGCACCTTTATAATCACCCAGTTACGTTGTGACGTTTGGTAGCACACAAAGTGTACCTCCGGTAAACGGGAGTTGCATAATCTCATAGTCATAGGAACATGTATAAGTCATGAAGAAAGCAATAGCAACATACTAAACGATCGAGTGCTAAGCTAACGGAATGGGTCAAGTCAATCACATCATTCTCCTAATGATGTGATCCCGTTAATCAAATGACAACTGATGTCTACGGCTAGGAAACATAACCATCTTTGATCAACGAGCTAGTCAAGTAGAGGCATACTAATGACACTCTGTTTGTCTATGTATTCACACAAGTATTATGTTTCCGGTTAATACAATTCTAGCATGAATAATAAACATTTATCATGTTATAAGGAAATAACTAATAACTTTATTATTGCCTCTAGGGCATATTTCCTTTAGTCTCCCACTTGCACTAGAGTCAATAATCTAGATTACACAGTAATGATTCTAACACCCATGCAACCTTGGTGCTGATCATGTTTTGCTCGTGGAAGAGGCTTAGTCAACGGGTCTGCAACATTCAGATCCGTATGTCTCCCACCTGGACTAAATCCCGGATGGAATTGAAGCATTTCGTGATGTGCTTGGTTCTCTTGTTAAATCTGGATTCCTTCGCCAAGGCAATTGCACCAGTATTGTCACAAAAGATTTTCATTGGACCCGATGCACTAGGTATGACACCTAGGTCGAATATGAACTTCTTCATCCAGACTCCTTCATTTGCTGCTTCCGAAGCAGCTATGTATTCCGCTTCACACGCAGATCCCGCCACGGCGCTTTGTTTAGAACTGCACCAACTGACAGCTCCACCGTTCAATGTAAACACGTATCCGGTTTGCGATTTAGAATCGTCCGGATCAGTGTCAAAGCTTGCATCAACGTAACCATGTACGATGAGCTCTTTGTCACCTCCATAAACGAGAAACATATCCTTAGTCCTTTTCAGGTATTTCAGGATGTTCTTGACCGCTGTCCAGTGATCCACTCCTGGATTACTTTGCTACCTCCCTGCTAGACTTATAGCAAGGCACACATCAGGTCTGGTACACATCATTGCATACATGATAGAGCCTATGGCTGAAGCATATGGAACATCTTTCATTTTCTCTCTATCTTCTGCAGTGGTCGGGCATTGAGTCTTACTCAATTTCACACCTTGTAACACAGGCAAGAACCCTTTCTTTGCTTGATCCATTTTGAACTTCTTCAAAAACTTTGTCAAGGTATGTGCTTTGCGAAAGTCCAATTAAGCGTCTTGATCTATCTCTATAGATCTTGATGCCCAATATATACGCAGCTTCACCGAGGTCTTTCATTGAAAAACTCTTATTCAAGTATCCCTTTATGCTATTCAGAAATTCTATATCATTTCCAATCAACAATATGTCATCCACATATAATATTAGAAATGCTACAGAGCTCCCACTCACTTTCTTGTAAATACAGGCTTCTCCAAAAGTCTGTACAAAACCAAATGCTTTGATCACACTATCAAAGCATTTATTCCAACTCCGAGAGGCTTGCACCAGTCCATAAATCGATCGCTGGAGCTTGCACACTTCCCTTTGGATCGACAAAACCTTCCGGTTGCATCATATACAACTCTTCTTCCAGAAATCCATTCAGGAATGCAGTTTTGACATCCATTTGCCAAATTTCATAATCATAAAATGCGGCAATTGCTAACATGATTCGGACAGACTTAAGCATCGCTACGGGTGTGAAGGTCTCATCGTAGTCAATCCCTTGAACTTGTCGAAAACCTTCTGCAACAAGTCGAGCTTTATAGACAGTAACATTACCGTCAGCGTCAGTCTTCTTCTTGAAGATCCATTTATTCTCAATGGCTTGGCGATCATCGAGCAAGTCAAGCAAAGTCCACACTTTGTTCTCATACATGGATCCCATCTCAGATTTCATGGCCTCAAGCCATTTTGCGGAATCTGGGCTCACCATCGCTACTTCATAGTTCGTAGGTTCGTCATGGTCTAGTAACATAACCTCCAGAACAGGATTACCATACCACTCTGGTGCGGATCTTACTCTGGTTGACCTACGAGGTTCAGTAACAACTTGATCTGAAGTGCCATGATCATCATCATTAACTTCCTCACTAATTGGTGTAGGCATCGCAGAAACCGGTTTCTGCGATGAACTACTTTCCAATAAGGGAGCAGGTACAATTACCTCATCAATTTCTACTTTCCTCCCACTCACTTCTTTCGAGGGAAACTCCTTCTCCAGAAAAGATTATGAATTTAGCAACAAAAGTCTTGCCTTTGGATCTGTGATAGAAGGTGTACCCAACAGTCTCCTTTGGGTATCCTATGAAGACACATTTCTCCGATTAGGGTTTGAGCTTATCAGGTTGAAGTTTTTTCACATAAGCATCGCAGCCCCAAACTTTAAGAAACGACAACTTTGGTTTCTTGCCAAACCACAGTTCATAAGGCGTCATCTCAACGGATTTTGATGGTGCCCTATTTAACGTGAATGCGGTCGTCTCTAAGGCATAACCCCAAAACGATAGCGGTAAATCAGTAAGAGACATCATAGATCGCACCATATCTAGTAGAGTACGATTACGATGTTCGGACACACCATTATGCTGTGCTGTTCCGGGTGGCGTGAGTTGCGAAACTATTCTGCATTGTTTAAAATGAAGACCAAACTCATAACTCAAATATTCTCCTCCATGATCAGATCGTAGAAACTTTATTTTCTTGTTACGATGATTTTCAACTTCACTCTGAAATTCTTTGAACTTTTCAAATGTTTCAGACTTATGTTTTCATTAAGTAAATATACCCATATCTGCTTAAATCATCTATGAAGGTGAGAAAATAATGATATCCGCCACGAGCCTCAACATTCATCGAACCACATACATCTGTATGTCTGATTTCCAACAAATCTGTTGCTCTCTCCATAGTTCCGGAGAACGGCGTTTTAGTCATGTTGCCCATGAGGCACGGTTCGCAAGTACCAAGTGATTCATAATAAAGTGGTTCCAAAAGTCCATCAGTATGGAGTTTCTTCATGCGCTTTACACCGATATGACCTAAACGGCAGTGCCACAAATAAGTTGCACTATCATTATCAACTCTGCATTTTTTGGCTTCAATACTATGAATATGTGTATCACTACTATCGAGATTCAACAAAAATAGACCACTCTTCAAGGGTGCATGACCATAAAAGATATTATTCATATAAATAGAACAACCATTATTCTCTGATTTAAATGAATAACCATCTCGCATCAAACAAGATCCAGATATAATGTTCATGCTTAACGCTGGCACCAAATAACAATTATTTAGGTCTAAAACTAATCCCAAAGGTAGATGTATAGGTAGCGTGCCGACCGCGATTACATCGACTTTGGAACCATTTCCCACGCGCACACACCTCGTCCTTAGTCAATCTTCGCTTAATCCGTAGCCCCTGTTTTGAGTTGCAAATATTAGCAACAGAACCAGTATCAAATACCAGGTGCTACTGCGAGCATTAGTAAGGTACACATCAATAACATGTATATCACATATACCTTTGTTCACCTTGCCATCCTTCTTATCCGCCAAATACTTGGGCCAGTTCTGCTTCCAGTGTCCAGTCTGCTTGCAGTAGAAGCACTCAGTCTCAGGCTTAGGTCCAGACTTGGGTTTTTTCTCCTGAACAGCAACTTGCTTGCTGTTCTTCTCGAAGTTCCCCTTCTTCTTCCCTTTGCCCTTTTTCTTGAAACTGGTGGTCTTATTGACCATCAATACTTGATGCTCCTTTTTGATTTCTACCTCCGCAGCCTTTAGCATTGGGAAGAGCTCGGGAATCCTCTTATCCATCCCTTGCATGTTATAGTTCATCACGAAGCTCTTGTAGCTTGGTGGCAGTGATTGGAGAATTCTGTCAATGACGCTATCATCCGGAAGATTAACTCCCAGTTGAATCAAGTGATTGTAGTACCCAGACATCTTGAGTATATGCTCACTGACAGAACTATTCTCCTCCAACTTGCAGCTGTAGAACTTATTGGAGACTTCATATCTCTCAATTCGGGCATTTGCTTGAAATATTAACTTCAACTCCTGGAACATCTCATATGCTCCATGAGGTTCAAAACGTCGTTGAAGTCCCGGTTCTAAGCCGTAAAGCATGGCACATTGAACTATCGAGTAGTCATCAGCTTTGCTCTGCCAGGCATTCTTAACGTCGTCAGTTGCATCGGCAGCAGGTCTGGCACCCAGCGGTGCTTCCAGGATGTAATTCTTCTGTGCAGCAATGAGGATAATCCTCAAGTTACGGACCCAGTCCATGTAATTGCTACAATCATCTTTCAACTTTGCTTTCTCAAGGAAGGTATTAAAATTCAACGGAACAACAGCATGGGCCATCTATCTACAATCAACATAGACAAGCAAGATACTATCAGGTACTAAGTTCATGATAAATTTAAGTTCAATTAATCATATTACTTAAGAACTCCCACTTAGATAGACATCCCTCTAAACCTCTAAGTGATCACGTGATCCATATCAACTAAACCATGTCCGATCATCACGTGAGATGGAGTAGTTTCAACAGTGAACATCACTATGTTGATCATATCTACTATATGATTCACGCTCGACCTTTCGGTCTCCGTGTTCCGAGGCCATATCTGTTATATGCTAGGCTCATCAAGCTTAACCTGAGTATTCCGCGTGTGCAACTGTTTTGCACCCGTTATATTTGAACGTAGAGCCTATCACACCCGATCATCACGTGGTGTCTCAGCATGAAGAACTTTCGCAACAGTGCATACTCAGGGAGAACACTTATACTTTGATAATTTAGTGAGGGATCATCTTATAATGCTACCGTCAATCAAAGCAAGATAAGATGCATAAAAGATAAACATCACATGCAATCAATATAAGTGATAAGATATGGCCATAATCATCTTGTGCTTGTGATCTCCATCTCCGAAGCACCGTCATGATCACTATCGTCATCGGCGCGACACCTTGATCTTCATCGTAGCATTGTTGTCGTCTCGCCAATCTTATGCTTCTACGACTATCGCTGCCGCTTAGTGATAAAGTAATGCATTACAGGGCGATTGCATTGCATACAATAAAGCGACAACCATATGGCTCCTACCAGTTGCCGATAACTCAGTTACAAAACATGATCATCTCATACAATAAAATTTAGCATCATGTCTTGACCATATCACATCACAACATGCCCCGCAAAAACAAGTTAGACGTCCTCTACTTTGTTGTTGCAAATTTTACGTGGCTGCTACGGGCTTAGCAAGAACCGTTCTTACCTATGCATCAAAACCACAATGATAGTTTGTCAAGTTGGTGCTGTTTTAACCTTCGCAAGGACCGGGCGTAGCCACACTTGGTTCAACTAAAGTTGGAGAAACTGACACCCGCCAGCCACCTATGTGCAAAACACGTCGGTAGAAACAGTCTCGCGTAAGCGTACGCGTAATGTCGGTCCGGGCCGCTTCATCCAACAATACCGCCGAACCAAAGTATGACATGCTGGTAAGCAGTATGACTTATATCGCCCACAACTCACTTGTGTTCTACTCGTGCATATAACATCAACGCATAAAACCAAGCTCTGATACCACTGTTGGGGAACGTAGGAATTTCAAAAAATTTCCTACACACACGCAAGATCATGGTGATGCATAGCAACGAGAGGGGAGAGTGTTGTCCACGTACCCTCATAGACCGAAAGCGGAAGCGTTAGCACAACGCGGTTGATGTAGTCGTACGTCTTCACGATCCGACCGATCAAGTACCGAACGCACGGCACCTCCGAGTTCAACACACGTTCAGCCCGATGACGTCCCTCGAACTCCGATCCAGCCGAGTGTTGAGGGAGAGTTTCGTCAGCACGACGGCGTGGTGACGATGATGATGTTCTACCGACGCAGGGCTTCGCCTAAGCACCGCTACAGTATTATCGAGGTGGACTATGGTGGAGGGGGGCACCGCACACGGCTAAAAGATCAAACGATCAATTGTTGTGTCCTTGGGGCGCCCCCTGCCCCCGTATATAAAGGAGCAAGGGGGGAGGTGCGGCCGGCCAGGGAGGAGGCGCGCCAGGAGGAGTCCTACTCCCACCGGGAGTAGGACTCCCTCCCTTCCTTGTTGGACTAGGAGAGGAGAGGGAAGGAGAGAGGGGGAAAGGAAATGGGGGGGGGGGGGGCGCCGCCCCCCTCCTTGTCCAATTCGGACTTTGGGGGGGGGGGGGCGCGGCTGCCCCTTGGCCGCCTCTCCTCTTCCACCAATTGGGCCCATGAAGCCCAATAGCCTCCGGGGGGGGGGGGTTCCGGTAACCCCCCGGTACTCCGGTATATATCCGATAACCCTCGGAACCATTCCGGTGTCCGAATATAGTCATCCAATATATCAATCTTCATGTCTCGACCATTTAGAGACTCCTCGTCATGTCCGTGATCACACCCGGGACTCCGAACAACCTTCGGTACATCAAAACATATAAACTCATAATATACCTGTCATCGAAACGTTAAGCGTGCGGACCCTACGGGTTCGAGAACTATGTAGACATGACCGAGACACGTCTCCGGTCAATAACCAATAGCGGAACCTGGATGCTCATATTGGCTCCCACATATTCTATGAAGATCTTTATCGGTCAGACCGCATAACAACATACGTTGTTCCCTTTGTCATCGGTATGTTACTTGCCCGAGATTCGATCGTCGGTATCTCAATACCTAGTTCAATCTCGTTACCGGCAAGTCTCTTTACTCGTTCCGTAATACATCATCCCACAACTAACTCATTAGTTGCAATGCTTGCTAGGCTTAAGTGATGTGCACTACCGAGAGGGCCCAGAGATACCTCTCCGACAATCGGAGTGACAAATCCTAATCTCGAAATGCGCCAACCCAACAAGTACCTTTGGAATCACCTGTAGAGCACCTTTATAATCACCCAGTTACGTTGTGACGTTTGGTAGCACACAAAGTGTTCCTCTGGTAAACGGGAGTTGCATAATCTCATAGTCATAGGAACATGTATAAGTCATGAAGAAAGCAATAGCAACATACTAAACGATCGAGTGCTAAGCTAACGGAATGGGTCAAGTCAATCACATCATTCTCCTAATGATGTGATCCCGTTAATCAAATGACAACTCATGTCTATGGCTAGGAAACATAACCATCCCTGATCAACGAGCTAGTCAAGTAGAGGCATACTAGTGACACTCTGTTTGTCTATGTATTCACACAAGTATTATGTTTTCGGTTAATACAATTCTAGCATGAATAATAAACATTTATCATGATATAAGGAAATAAATAATAACTTTATTATTGCTTCTAGGGCATATTTCGTTCAATATGCACGAGTAGAACACAAGTGAGTTGTGGGCGATATAAGTCATACTGCTTACCAGCATGTCATACTTTGGTTCGACGGTATTGTTGGATGAAGCGGCCCGGACCGACATTATGCGTACGCTTACGCGAGACTGGTTCTACCGACGTGCTTTGCACACAGGTGGCTGGCGGGTGTCAGTTTCTCCAACTTTAGTTGAACCGAGTGTGGCTACGCCCGGTCCTTGCGAAGGTTAAAACAGCACCAACTTGACAAACTATCGTTGTGGTTTTGATGCGTAGGTAAGAACGGTTCTTGCTAAGCCCGTAGAAGCCACGTAAAATTTGCAACAACAAAGTAGAGGATGTCTAACTTGTTTTTGCAGGGCATGTTGTGATGTGATATGGTCAAGACATGATGCTTAATTTTATTGTATGAGATGATCATGTTTTGTAACCGAGTTATCGGCAACCGGCAGGAGCCATATGGTTGTTGCTTTATTGTATGCAATGCAATCGCCCTGTAATGCTTTACTTTATCACTAAGCGGTAGCGATAGTCGTAGAAGCATAAGATTGGCGATACGATAACGATGCTACGATAAAGATCAAGGTGTCGTGCCGGTGACGATGGTGATCATGACGGTGCTTCGGAGCTGGAGATTACAAGCACAAGATGATGATGGCCATATCATATCACTTATATTGATTGCATGTGATGTTTATCTTTTAGGCATCTTATCTTGCTTTGAATGACGGTAGCATTATAAGATGATCCCTCACTAAATTATCAAAGTATAAGTGTTCTCCCTGAGTATGCACCATTGCGAAAGTTCTTCGTGCTGAGACACCACGTGATGATCAGGTGTGATAGGCTCTACGTTCAAATACAACGGGTGCAAAACAGTTGCACACGCGGAATACTCAGGTTAAGCTTGACGAGCCTAGCATATAACAGATATGGCCTCGGAACACGGAGACCGAAAGGTCGAGCATGAATCATATAGTAGATATGATCAACATAGTGATGTTCATCGTTGAAACTACTCCATCTCACGCGATGATCGGACATGGTTTAGTTGATATGGATCACGTGATCACTTAGTGGATTAGAGGGATGTCTATCTAAGTGGGAGTTCTTAAGTAATATGATTAATTGAACTTAAATTTATCATGAACTGAGTACCTGATAGTATCTTGCTTGTATATGTTGATTGTAGATAGATGGCCCGTGCTGCTGTCCCGTTGAATTTTGATGCGTTCCTTGAGAAAGCAAAGTTGAAAGATGATGGTAGCAATTACACGAACTGGATCCGTAACTTGAGGATTATCCTCATTTCTGCACAGAAGAATTACGTCCTGGAAGCACCGCTGTGTGCCAGGCCTGCTGCCGATGCAACTGACGACGTTAAGAACGTCTGGCAGAGCAAAGCTGATGACTACTCGATAGTTCAATGTGCCATGCTTTACGGCTTAGAACCGGGACTTCAACGATGTTTTGAACGTCATGGAGCATATGAGATGTTCCAGGAGTTGAAGTTAATATTTCAAGCAAATGCCCAAATTGAGAGATATGAAGTCTCCAATAAGTTCTACAGCTGCAAGATGGAGGAGAATAGTTCTATCAGTGAGCATATACTCAAAATGTCTGGGTATAATAATCACTTGATTCAACTGGGAGTTAAGCTTCCGGATGATAGCGTCATTGACAGAATTCTCCAATCACTGCCACCAAGCTACAAGAGCTTCGTGATGAACTATAACATGCAAGGGATGGATAAGACGATTCCCGAGCTCTTTCGCAATGCTAAAGGCTGCGGAGGTAGAAATCAAAAAGGAGCATCAAGTATTGATGGTCAATAAGACAACCAGTTTCAAGAAAAAGGGCAAAGGGAAGAAGAAGGGGAACTTCAAGAAGAACAGCAAGCAAGTTGCTGTCCAGGAGAAGAAACCCAATCTGGACCTAAGCCGGAGACTGAGTGCTTCTACTTCAAGCAGACTGGTCACTGGAAGCGGAATTGCCCCAAGTATTTGGCGGATAAGAAGGATGGCAAGGTGAACAAAGGTATATGTGATATACATGTTATTGTGTGTACCTTACTAATGCTCGCAGTAGCACCTGGGTATTTGATAGTGGTTCTGGCTAATATTTGCAACTCGAAACAGGGGCTACGGATTAAGCGAAGATTGGCTAAGGATGAGGTGACGATGCGCGTGGGAAATGGTTCCAAAGTCGATGTGATCGCGGTCGGCACGCTACCTCTACATCTACCTTCGGGATTAGTTTTAGACCTAAATAATTGTTATTTGGTGCCAGCGTTGAGCATGAACATTATATCTGGATCTTGTTTGATGCGAGACGGTTATTCATTTAAACCAGAGAATAATGGTTGTTCTATTTATATGAATAATATCTTTTATGGTCATGCACCCTTGAAGAGTGGTCTATTTTTGTTGAATCTCGATAGTAGTGATACACATATTCATAGTTTTGAAGCCAAAAGATGCAGAGTTGATAATGATAGTGCAACTTATTTGTGGCACTGCCGTTTAGGTCATATCGGTGTAAAGCGCATGAAGAAACTCCATACTGATGGACTTTTGGAACCACTTTATTATGAATCACTTGGTACTTGTGAACCGTGCTTCATGGGCAAGATGACTAAAACGCCGTTCTCCGGAACTATGGAGAGAGCAACAGATTTGTTGGAAATCAAACATACAGATGTATGTGGTCCGATGAATGTTGAGGCTCGTGGCGGATATCGTTATTTTCTCACCTTCACAGATGATTTAAGTAGATATGGGTATATCTACTTAATGAAACATAAGTCTGAAACGTTTGAAAAGTTCAAAGAATTTCAGAGTGAAGTTGAAAATCATCGTAACAAGAAAATAAAGTTTCTACGATCTGATCGTGGAGGAGAATATTTGAGTTATGAGTTTGGTCTTCATTTGAAACAATGCGGAATAGTTTCACAACTCATGCCACCCGGAACACCACAACGTAATGGTGTGTACGAACGTCGTAATCGTACTCTACTAGATATGGTGCGATCTATGATGTCTCTTACTGATTTACCGCTATCGTTTTGGGGTTATGCTTTAGAGACGGCCGCATTCACGTTAAATAGGGCACCATCAAAATCCGTTGAGACGACACCTTATGAACTGTGGTTTGGCAAGAAACCAAAGTTGTCGTTTCTTAAAGTTTGGGGCTGCGATGCTTATGTGAAAAAGTTTGAACCTGATAAGCTCGAACCCAAATCGGAGAAATGTGTCTTCATAGGATACCCAAAGGAGACTGTTGGGTACGCCTTCTATCACAGATCCGAAGAAAAGACTTTTCTTGCTAAATTCGGAATCTTTCTGGAGAAGGAGTTTCTCTCGAAATAAGTGAGTGGGAGAAAGTAGAACTTGATGAGGTAACTATACCTGCTCCCTTATTGGAAAGTAGTTCATCGCAGAAACCGGTTTCTGCAACGCCTATACCAATTAGTGAGGAAGTTAATGATGATGATCATGGAACTTCAGATCAAGTTGTTACTGAACCTCGTAGGTCAACCAGAGTAAGATCCGCACCAGAGTGGTACGGTAATCCTGTTCTGGAGGTTATGTTACTAGACCATGACGAACCTACGAACTATGAAGAAGCGATGGTGAGCCCAGACTCCGCGAAATGGCTTGAGGCCATGAAATCTGAGATGGGATCCATGTATGAGAACAAAGTGTGGACTTTGGTTGACTTGCCCGATGATCGGCAAGCAATTGAGAATAAATGGATCTTCAAGAAGAAGACTGACGCTGACGGTAATGTTACTGTCTATAAAGGTTGACTTGTTGCAAAAGGTTTTCGACAAGTTCAAGGGATTGACTACGATGAGACCTTCTCACCCGTAGCGATGCTTAAGTCTGTCCGAATCATGTTAGCAATTGCCGCATTTTATGATATGAAATTTGGCAAATGGATGTCAAAACAGCATTCCTGAATGGATTTCTGGAAGAAGAGATGTATATGATGCAACCAGAAGGTTTTGTCGATCCAAAGGGAGCTACCAAAGTGTGCAAGCTCCAGCGATCCATTTATGGACTGGTGCAAGCATCTCGGAGTTTGAATAAACGCTTTGATAGTATGATCAAAGCATTTGGTTTTGTACAGACTTTTGGAGAAGCCTGTATTTACAAGAAAGTGAGTGGGAGCTATGTAGCATTTCTAATATTATATGTGGATGACATATTGCTGATTGGAAATGATATAGAATTTATGAATAGCATAAAGGGATACTTGAATAAGAGTTTTTCAATGAAAGACCTCGGTGAAGCTGGGTATATATTGGGCATCAAGATCTATAGAGGTAGATCAAGACACTTAATTGGAATTTCACAAAGCACATACCTTGACAAAGTTTTGAAGAAGTTCAAAATGGATCAAGCAAAGAAAGGGTTCTTGACTGTGTTACAAGGTGTGAAGTTGAGTACACCACTAGGAAAAGGGCTATAGATGGAATGGCCACTAATGGCGCACCAGACATGTGGTGCGCCATTAGTGTGAAAGACACTAATGGCGCACCAGACACACGGTGCACCAGCCACACAGTGCGCCACTACTATATTTTTTGTATTTTTTATTTTTTTGCAAAACTACTAATGGCGCACCGGAGAAACTAGTAATGGCGCACTGTTCCCTGGTGCGCCATTAGTGTCTTTTTTTTTGCAAAACTACTAATGAATGCAACTAAAATTACAAAAAAAAACAAATTTGATTATATTTTCAAATAATAAATTTGATGATTTTTCTCATATTCATAAATATTATTACTGTTTTTATAAAAAATTATTACTGTTTCATATTCATATTCATTTTCTAAAAATTTATTAGATGCAACAAAAAATAATAATAAAAAAAATATTACTAATGGCGCACCTCTGGCTGGTGCGCCATTGCTATGTAAAAAAACATTCTAATGGCGCACCGCTTCGTGGTGCGCCATTAGTAAGCTTCCCCCCACACTAAGCTGCCCCCACCGCACCCGACCACCACCGCACCCAACGCCCCCTCCCCGAGCCGAGCGCCGCCTCCCTCGCCGCCCCCCCTCCACCCGCGCCCGCGCCCTCGACGTCCTCCCGCACAACCGCTCCCTCTGCCCGCGCCCTCGCCGTCCCCCTCCCCCCGCGGCCCCACCTGCGTCAACCTCGTGCTCGCCGTCCAACACCGCGCGGCCTGCCCAGGAGGACCGCCACCATCTTCCTCTTCTTCACCCCCCCGGCGTGAGCTCGGCGGCGACAAGGAGTGGCGACCACAACGACCCCGTCGCCGGCGTGATTCTCCCCCGCCGGACGCCACCCCCGCCGCCCCCGCGCCCCCGCGCCCCCCACCACTGCAGCCGGCCGGCGCCGTGTACGCCCTCGACTGCAGGTGAGCCCCTCCCCTCCACTTCCTTCTTCTTCTTCTTCTTCCTCTCGCCCTCAACCTCTGCTATGAGTCTCGACCGCTGTGCAGGGCCCGTCCATCTTCGGCGAGCTCACCAACCGCGCGAGCTCAACAACCGCTGTGCAGGGCACCACCACGCAGGTGACCCTCCGAATGTCAAAATTTCAACATTTTGATAGAGTACAATTGTTACAGTACAGTCAGAATTGTGTATGATTGTGCCTAAAGTAGATAATAGTGGACTTTAGGCTTTTTTAGAGGCAATACTAGTGAATTTCAGTTAACTCCTTACAGTTCAGTTAGGTACAGAAAAATTCAGTTAGGTACAGTTACAGAAAAATCCAGTTAGGCTTTTTTAGAGGCAATACTAGTGGATTTTAGGTATCTATTTGCTTGTCCTTCAAATAGGGGCAAGACTGTTACAGAAAAATTACTAACTACAGTTAGCTACTGTCAAAAAATTCAGTTAGGTACAGTTAGCTACTGTCAGGCTTGTTAGATTAATCTTCAGTTTACTTGACTTTTGAGCCGCTGTATCTGAAGGGAGGGAGACAGGGAGTGATGCAGTTGTGCAGCTGCTTGCTGCTGAACCCTAATTAGTTTGTTTGGCTTATGTATAAGACCATAGGGCACACCTCAATTGGAACCACAGCTGCACTAGAGCAATTATGTTTCAGAATGCCCTATCGTGTTCTCCAAGTGCACCAAGTGCAAGTGCACTAGGATTTTAGAACCACAGCTGCACTAGGATTTGGTGGTGGTGACTGAATGCAAGTGCACCAAGTTATAAGGGTCCATAAGCAGTGTTGTCATCAGGTCCAGACATAAGCTCCTGTAGTAAGTAGCTTTTGGTTTTATCTTTGTAAGATAACTGGTTCTTGTAGTTTGCTGTTGGTTTCTCTTAATGGAAATCGGAGGGGTAAACCCTTCCTTGATAAAAATTAAAGTGTCTGGTTTGTCGATTGCAGAACTGAACTTCTCTTTGAGAATGTGTACTCTGTGCTCTTGACATTTGCGCTTAAAGTTCTGAGAAAATCCACATGGTCTTTCATTTCTGTTGCATTGTTTTACCTATATGGTCTTTCATTTCAGAGTTACACTTATATCATATTAATCATTGACAAATCCACATGCTTAATCAACCGAGTAGTAAGTTGTTTAGGCTTGGCCATTTCCACTCATTGTAGATAGATAGAGTTACACTTTTGTTACATTGTGTTATCTTTCTGTAGAGTAGTAATGCTCCACTTCCATTGGTACTACTTGTGATGCTGACAGCAAGTCTGTAATACTAAAATTTTGTCAACTTGTGATGCTGCTGCTGTACCCCGAGAGGCCCTTGAGTTTGCTGGAATGTCGATTAACTTCCGTTCCGGCAAATTCGGGTACTTCATATGTCCTATTTTCAGCAAAGGTCATGCTGAAATTTTACATGAATTTTAGCATGACTTTTCCATGAAATAGGACATATGGGGTACTTGTGACTAATGCATGGGCCGGGGTCTTAGTACTTAATTAAGTAGGAACAACTCATCCTAACCATTTGCTCTCAAAATTACCACTTCACTTCTTACTACCTACAATCTTAGACCATCTCCATTCACCAATTGCTCAAACCAGTTCGAAGGGCGTGTTTTCACCACACTGTGGATTATCTTATTGGACCCAACAGAGATGATGTAGTTTTGAATTATGAACATAGGAAATGTCGTCATCGGACGACGAAAGTCTCCCGGGGGATTGCGACTGGTGCCACGACGGTCGAGGTCTGTGCGACAGGCCTCACCTGGATGATTATCGGCGCTTCAGCATTAAGCTCGAGGAGACCTTCGAAGTTGAAACGGTACACAACGACGACAAGTGTTTTTTTCATAATTAAGCATGACTTCAACTATTTCAACGTGTAATTTCATCTTTTACAATTTGAGTATAGTTTATCCCATGCCATGCAAGACGTTATGTCTTGGATAGGATGGATTTTGAAGATCACGAAAATTTTGAAACGAAGAAAATTCACCTAAGGACACATCATGATGTGGATTTTGAAGTAAATCTGTATAATGCTGAGAGCGTAACCCATTTTGGTTGCAAAAATTGGGAAGCATTTTGCAAGATGTATGGTTTTGATGAGGGTATGCTTGTCACCATGGATCTTGGTGATCCTGACACCGACCATGACAATATGGACATTTGGGTCCTTGTTGATACGCCTCCAGTTCTACCGCTATGTGAGTTTCTCAAACATAGTTAATTATTAACTAATTTATATTGTTTATTTCAAAATAGCTGACAACTTATTTCCATTGACAGCTTATTTTGATTGTTCAAAAAATGTGCGGAACATGGTAGACAAAACCCACTACACCGATGGTTCCGAGTTAACTTATCAGGAGAAAAATCATCTGGTCGGATTTTGTACTGATCTTGAGAATTACAATATCTACAATCAAACTCCTCAACATTATGGTCAATACGACTAGTGCACGTGTTGAACTACGGTAACTACCATGGAGATACCCTGGTAAGATTTTTTACTATTACGACATCCGTGCATCTTTTGCATACTTCTAAAACTAGTACATCATTGCTAACTATGAAGTTATTACTATGTTTTTCAACAGAGAATCCATGAGGATTGTGTGCCTCATTTGATGTATCAGAATGGTAGCCTTCTTGTTTTCAACTTATATCCAGGTCATCCTACGAATCTCAACTGTCCATACCGGATTTCTAGAAGAAGTGGAGACATGCTAATCAGAGAATGAAAAAAAATGTATGGACAGTCGTAAGGAGGTTCTTGGAAGCAAAAGGAAGCGCCGCGCAAGAATTGGAGACAGGATGATCTCCATTCTCCATAATGGAGAGTCAGGGTCTATATTGTTTTGTGCTATTTTACCTTAAATAGGGTATTTAGGTCCTGCGTAATATTGATGATCATGTGCTAAGAACAATTAAGTAGGGTTGGTTGGATGACTATCAGGATGATGATCGTATGACTTGTTATTAATAACGAGTAGAAGTTGTATGATGATGATTAGTAGGACTTGTTAGGATTAGTATTACTTTCGACAAACTCGCTACTCGCGGTCTTGAGACTTGTAATGTTCTATCTTTGTTCGGTCTTCTGAATTCGGAGACTAATATGATGAATTGTATTCGGAGACTAATCTTCTATTGTATTCGATGAATATGCTGTTGCTGTGTGGTGCTGCTTATATTCTGTCCAATAATATATTTTGTAATCTGTGCAAAAATCAGAAAAGAAAAAAAAATCCCTAATATACATACTAATGGCGCATCACACATCTGTAACGCCCCGGATCCGATGCGCCAGGTGTCTGCCAGTTATTCGCCCTCCTTGCCATGCCATGTGTTTGCGTGTTGCATTTTGCCTTGTCATCATGTGCATTGCGTTTGCATACGTGTTCGTCTCATGCACCCGAGCATTTTCCCCGTTGTCCGTTTTGGAATCCGGCACTCCCACCTCTTCTGGCGCACCCCTCATGTTTCTTTTCGTGAGCGGGTGTTGAACGTTCTCGGAATGGACCGAGTCTTGTCAAGTGGCCTTGGTATACCACCGGTAGACCACCGGTCAAGTTTCGTTCCATTTGGAGGTCGTTTGGTACTCCAACGGTTAACCGGGTAACCGCAAAGTCCGTTTTGTGTGTGCAGCAAAACCCCTCTCTAACATCCCAAAACAGCGCTAAGTCTCCGCCATGCTCTCGGTCGTTTGATCACGATCGCGTGGGCGAAAACCGCACCCCGTTTGGACTCTCCTAGCTCCCTCTACCTATATAAACACCTCTCCCCTTCAAAATCGCAGTCTAAACCCTAGCCCCGCTCCCCTCGCGCCGCCGGACTTTTTCCCCGCCACCGACGGACATGTCCGCCGCCGCCTCCCGACCTATCACGGCGCGCCACGCCGCCCCGCTGGCACTCTCTCTCCTCCCTCCGCCGCCGGGCCCGCGGAGCCCAGATCGGGCCCGCCCCGGGCCGCGCCGGGCCCGAGGGAGCCCGTGCCTCCGCTCCCGTCCTCCGGCCCCGCCGCCCATCGCTTCGGCCGCCGCCTCCACCGGAAGTTCGCCGCCGCGGCGCGCCTCTCGCGCCCTGCCTCCCGCGCCCCGCCTCGCCTCTGCCAGGTCCCGTCGCCGCGGGTCGCCGTCTCCGCCCCGGCCGCCCCTTCCGCCGCCACACGCCAGCCGCGGGCGCCGCCCCACGCCATGGCCGCCGCCCCTCGCCCTGCTCCTCGCCTCCACGGGTTGCCCCGCCGCCGTCGACCTCCAACCGCGCCACACCGCCGCTTGGCCCGCGTCCCCGACCTCCCCAGCGCCGTCCCGGGCCCCCACCGGCCTCCTCCTCGCCGGAGCCGCTCCGCCGTCACCGGAGCCGGGGTGGATGAGATCCACCCACTCCAGCAACCAAACACCTCCCCCGTACCCGGATCTGCTCATCCATGAACATTCCCGTCCAATTTTTCTGCGAGGTGAAATTTGCCCAAGTCCCTAAATACTTGCTGTATATGGCCCTGTTCATCGCATCATAACTCTCTGCATATAGCTCCTTTTCGTGCGTGTGATATATCGAAATGTTCGTCTGGTGATGGTCTTCATTTTGTTCCATTGCACCATGTTCATTTGAGTGCATATTGATGCCCAAATATCTGGTGCAAGAGTGCTAGTTGCTGTTAACTGCTGTTACTTATCAGAACTTGGTGATTTGTTATTTTTGTTGGATTTAATCTGTGCATCTTATGGGCATGAGCTCTACATGTGTTTTGTTGTATGCCATGCCATCTTTCCAGTGGTGTATTCCATGTATTTTTGTGATCTCTGTGGTGACTAGCACAAGCATGCAAACTGGGCTCCGTAATGTTTCTGATTTCAGGGACCGTAATTTTACCAAGTCAGGGACTGCTGATATTTTGTTGCTATGTATCCATGTGGCTATAGAGAGATCCATGCATAGTTTGGAGATGTTCAGTAAGGATGTTTTGTAGATATTGTTGTAATTGATCCATTCATGCCCTTGTTTGCAATTATGGAGTGCCATAGCATGACTCAATCTTGCTCTACTTTTGCTATAAAATGTTCCTGCCAGATTGTTTACGTGTTATTCAATTTTGCCAAGCTTGTTGTAGTTGTTTCATGCATGCTATGTATTTGATCTTGCCATGGATAGCTTCATAAACATGCCATATTGCTGTAGGTATGCTTGTTTTGTCATGAATTGCTTTGTGGTGAGTGCATCAAGCTCACCAAGATGCCTTCATATTATTGTTTCTGCCATGCTCTGTTTTCTGCTAAGTCTGAGACCTGTTAACGAAACTTGCTATGTTTACATGGGTGCCATCATATCTTTTGGTCCTTTTTGGCTTATGGTCAGTAAGGGACTGTTTCCATATGCATTTAGTAGATTCATTCCATGCCTTATTTTGACATGTTGAGTTCCTGTAGCATGTTGATTTCGTGCTCTGAACATTGCTACCTGATGCTGTTTCTGTCATGTCCAGTAATTACTGCAAAGTCTGTGAACCTGTTATTATTTGCAATCTTGCCATGTCCTTTTCAGCTTGTTCTAGTGATTTCTGGAGATAGCTCAGTGTTCATGTTTTGTCATGCTTTACCTGTATATCATGTCAATGCCTTTTTTTTCATGTTGAGCTGCTGTAGCATATTGTTGTGATGCTTGCTAGTTGCATAGCTGCTGTTTTGGACAGATTATTGTTATTTCTTGTTGGGAGTGTATGTGTTGCAAAATTGCTCCGTTTCGAGCATGCTCTATATGAAACTTGCTTAGATTTGCATGTAGTTTCATATTATCATGTTGCATCCTTGTTTTGAGGTGTTTGCTTGATGTTTGTATGCATTTTGCATCAATGCCATATTTAACTTGTTTTGCTCATATCTTCTAGGCCGTAACTCCGAATCTAATGAACTTTATATGGAACTTGACTAGAATTTCGTGTAGATCATTATGGTGCATCTTAACTTGCTGTTTAACAACTTGAACATAAGGTGTTTTCAGTTCTGGACCAATTTCGAAATTTGCATATGAGGACTTACCGGAATTGTTATATGTTGTTTCCGGCCTCATTTATACTTGCTTTGATGTGTTGTTCTTGTATGCATCCTCTCTTACCGTGTGTAGCTTCATGTAGCCTTGTCATGCATCATACTTGATTGAGCATCATGCCTTTTTCATGTGTGGTGTGTTTACCATGCTGTGTGCTTTTTCTCGATAGTTCCCGTGTCGTTGCGATCGTGAGGATTCGTTCGTCTTCGTGGCTTCATCTTCTTCATGGATTCGTTCTTCTTCCTAGCGGGATTTCAGGCAAGATGACCGTCACCTTGGATCTCATTACTATCATTGCTATGCTAGTTGCTTCGTTCTATCGCTATGCTGCGCTACCTATTACTTGCTCCTCAAGCCTCCCAAATTTGCCATGAACCGCTAACCTTTGTCACCCTTCCTAGCAAACCGTTGGTTGGCTATGTTACCGCTTTGCTCAGCCCCTCTTATAGCGTTGCTAGTTGCAGGTGAAGATGAAGATTGCTCCATGTTGGATTATGTTTATGTTGGGATATCACAATATCTCTTATATTATTAATGCATCTATATACTTGGTAAAGGGTGGAAGGCTCGGCCTTATGCCTGGTGTTTTGTTCCACTCTTGCCGCCCTAGTTTCCGTCATACTGGTGTTATGTTCCTTGATTTTGCGTCCCTTACGCGGTTGGGTGATTTATGGGACCCCCTTGACAGTTCGCTTTGAATAAAACTCTTCTAGCAAGGCCCAACCTTGGTTTTACATTTGCCTCACGTAGCCTTTTTCCCTTGGGAGTCGCGCTCTTGAGGGTCATCTTATTTTACCCCCCCGGGCCAGTGCTCCTCAGAGTGTTGGTCCAAACTAGAGCACCGTGCGGGACCATCCCTTGGCAACTTGGGTTATGTCGGTACCTGTACGCTTCGCTTATCCGGTGTGTCCTGAGAACGAGATACGTGCGACTCCTATCGGGATTGTCGACACATCGGGCGGCTTTGCTGGTTTTGTTTTACCATCATCGAAATGTCTTGTAACCGGGATTCCGAGACTGATTGGGTCTTCCCGGGAGAAGGAATATCCTTCGTTGACCGTGAGAGCTTATAATGGGCTAAGTTGGGACACCCCTGCAGGGTATTATCTTTCGAAAGCCGTGCCCGCGGTTATGTGGCAGATGGGAATTTGTTAATATCCGGTTGTAGAGAACTTGACACTTGACCTTAACTAAAATGCATCAACCGCTTGTGTAGCCGTGATGGTCTCTTCTCGGCGGAGTCCAGGAAGTGAACACGGTTTCTGGGTTATGTTTGACGTAAGTAGGAGTTCAGGATCACTTCTTGATCATTGCTAGTTTCACGACCGTTCCTTTGCTTCTCTTCCCGCTCTTATTTGCGTAAGTTAGCCACCATACATGCTTAGTCGCTGCTGCAACCTCACCACTTGTCCTTTCCATACCCATTAAAGCTTTGCTAGTCTTGATACCCATGGTAATGGGATTGCTGAGTCCTCGTGGCTCACAGATTACTACAACATCAGTTGCAGGTACAGGTTTTGCGATGATCATGACGCGAGAGCGATGTTTACTTGTTTTGGAGTTCTTCTTCTGCTTCTTCTTTGATCAGGGGATAGGTTCCAGGTCGGCAGCCTGGGCTAGCAGGGTGGATGTCGTTTGAGTTTCTATTTATGTTTCATCCGCAGTCGGATGTTGTTCTCTTGTATATTGATGTAATCTTGCGGCATTTGTATGCCTTGTATGTATCCCGAACTATTATGAAATGTTGATGTAATGATATCCACCTTGCAAAAGCATTTCAATATGCGGGTCTATCCTTGGTGGGACCTTTGAGTTCCACATGGATAGGGTCGCATATTGGGCGTGACACATCAGTGCGCCATTAGTATGCCAAAGGATACTAATGGCGCATCACCCCGCAGTGCGCCATTAGTATGCCAAAGGATACTAATGGCGCATCACCACGCGGTGCGCCATTAGTATGGCTAGGCACATGGGTAAATATGGCCCCCTGGGAGGCTTACTAATGGCGCACCGTGGCCTATACTAATGGCACACTGCCTGGTGCGCCATTAGTATACTAGATACTAATGGCGCACTAGTGGTGCGCCATTAGTAAAAAATACTAGTGGCGTGGTGCTAGTGGCGCACCAGTAGTGCGCCATTAGTAGGCAAAACTGGTGCGCCACTAGTAAGCCTTTTTCTAGTAGTGGTAAGACTCAATGCCCGACCACTACAGAAGATAGAGAGAAAATGAAAGATGTTCCCTATGCTTCAGCCATAGGCTCTATCATGTATGCAATGCTGTGTACCAGACCTGATGTGTGCCTTGCTATAAGTCTAGCAGGGAGGTACCAAAGTAATCCAGGAGTGGATCACTGGACAGCGGTCAAGAACATCCTGAAATACCTGAAAAGGACTAAGGATTTGTTTCTCGTTTATGGAGGTGACAAAGAGCTCATCGTAAATGGTTACGTTGATGCAAGCTTTGACACTGATCCGGACGGTTCTAAATCGCAAACCGGATACGTGTTTACATTGAACGGTGGAGCTGTCAGTTGGTGTAGTTCTAAACAAAGCATCGTGGCGGGATCTACGTGTGAAGCGGAATACATAGCTACTTCGGAAGCAGCAAAAGAGGGAGTCTGGATGAAGGAGTTCATATCTGACCTAGGTGTCATACCTAGTGCATCGGGTCCAATGAAAATCTTTTGTGACAATACTGGTGCAATTGCCTTGGCGAAGGAATCCAGATTTCACAAGAGAACCAAGCACATCAAGAGACGCTTCAATTCCATCAGGGATTTAGTCCAGGTGGGAGACATAGAAATTTGCAAGATACATACGGATCTGAATGTTGCAGACCCATTGACTAAGCCTCTTCCACAAGCAAAACATGATCAGCACCAAGGCTCCATGGGTGTTAGAACCATTATTGTGTAATCTAGATTATTGACTCTAGTGCAAGTGGGAGACTGAAGGAAATATGCCCTAGAGGCAATAATAAAGTTATTATTTATTTCCTTATATCATGAAAAATGTTTATTATTCATGCTAGAATTGTATTAACCGGAAACATAATACTTGTGTGAATACATAGACAAACAGAGTGTCACTAGTATGCCTCTACTTGACTAGCTCGTTGATCAAAGATGGTTATGTTTCCTAGCCATAGACATGAGTTTTCATTTGATTAACGGGATTACATCATTAGGAGAATGATGTGATTGACTTGACCCATTCCGTTAGCTTAGCACTCGATCATTTAGTATGTTGCTATTGCTTTCTTCATGACTTATACATGTTCCTATGACTATGAGATTATGCAACTCCCGTTTACCGGAGGAACACTTTGTGTGCTACCAAACGTCACAACGTAACTGGGTGATTATAAAGGTGCTCTACAGGTGTCTCCAAAGGTACTTGTTGGGTTGGCGTATTTCGAGATTAGGATTTGTCACTCCGATTGTCGGAGAGGTATCTCTGGGCCCTCTCGGTAGTGCACATCACTTAAGCCTAGCAAGCATCGCAACTAATGAGTTAGTTGTGGGATGATGTATTACGGAACGAGTAAAGAGACTTGCCGGTAACGAGATTGAACTAGGTATTGAGATACCGACGATCGAATCTCGGGCAAGTAACATAATGATGACAAAGGAAACAACGTATGTTGTTATGCGGACTGACCGATAAAGATCTTCGTAGAATATGTGGGAGCCAATATGAGCATCCAGGTTCCGCTATTGGTTATTGACCGGAGACGTGTCTCGGTCATGTCTACATAGTTCTCGAACCCGTAGGGTCCGCCCGCTTAACGTTTCGATGATAGTTATATTATGAGTTTATATGTTTTGATGTACCGAAGGTTGTTCGGAGTCTCGGATGTGATCACGGACATGACGAGGAGTCTCGAAATGGTTGAGACATGAAAATTGATATATTGGATGACTATATTCGGACACCGAAATGGTTTCGGGGGTTATCGGATATATACCAGAGTACCGGGGGGTTACCGGAACCCCCTTGGAGGCTATTGGGCCTCATGGGCCCAATTGGTGGAAGAGGAGAGGCGGCCAAGTGGCAGCCGCGCGCCCCTCCCCCCCCAAGTCCGAATTGGACAAGGAGGGGGGGCGGAGCCCCCCCTTCCTTTCCCCCTCTCTCCTTCCCTCTCCTCTCCTAGTCCAACAAGGAAGGGAGGGAGCCTACTCCCGGTGGGAGTAGGACTCCACCTGGCCCGCCTCCTCCTGGCCGACCGCACCTCCCCCTTTCTCCTTTATATATGGGGGCAGGGGGGCACCCTAGACACAACAATTGATCGTTTGATCTTTTAGCCGTGTGCGGTGCCCCCCTCCACCATAGTCCACCTCGATAATACTGTAGTAGTGCTTAGGCGAAGCCCTGCGTCGGTAGAACATCATCATCGTCACCACGCCGTCGTGCTGACGAAACTCTCCGTCAACACTCGGCTGGATCGGAGTTCGAGGGACGTCATCGGGCTGAACGTGTGCTGAACTCGGAGGTGCCGTGCGTTCGTTACTTGATCGGTCGGATCGTGAAGACGTACGACTACATCAACCGCGTTGTGCTAACGCTTCCGCTTTCGGTCAACGAGGGTACGTGGACAACACTCTCCCCTCTCGTTGCTATGCATCACCATGATCTTGCGTGTGTGTAGGAATTTTTTTGAATTTACTACGTTCCCCAACACTAGGGTCGACCTAACATAGTACTACACGTTGCAGACGGAGGGGATAAACATCGGAGGATGAATTCCCGGTGTTAGGCGGATTCCGGACAGAGGAAAAGAGGGGGAGAGTTCCATGTTCAGCATGCTAGGGGCATGTGACAGATGAAGAACCGCGTATTCGGATTCATTGGATTTTTCTGAGCAACTTTCATATATAAAACTTTTTCATCCGACTTACGATTTATTTTCTATGAATTTCTAAAGTTTAAAACATTTTTTGAAATTATATATTTTAACAGAAATGGAATATGACATCAACATGACGTGTTGATGATGTAAGCAGTCAACAGTTGCATTGACCAAGTCAAACTGACCAGTGGGTCCTGCCTATCATAGACAGTGGCCTTAACAGATTTTAATTTCAATTAATCTAACTAATTAGATAACGGGGGCCCACTGTCAGTGAGTAATCAGTTTAAATTTAATTAAATTAACTAATTTAATTAGTGTTAGGGGCAGGGCCCACCAGTCAGTGACTGGTGGTTGCCCAGTCAGCAAGGTTGACCTGGTCAACCTATCAAGGGGGCAAGCGGGGGCCACCGGTCAGCGACCAGGGTGGTGGCCCCGGGCAGCCACCTCAGCGGTGGCGCGCCGGCGACAAACATTACAACGGCGGCGACGCGCCGAAGTCGACCGGGAAAAGGCCACAGAGGGCCTCCAGGCCGGCGGTTTGGACCTACGGGTGCGTGCCGGCGTCGCGCATGCGATGGTGACGATGGTCGGCGCTGGGACGGTCGGAGCATCACCGACGTCAAGGTTTGCGGTCGCCGGAGTTGTGCGAGGATGGACTCGGCGACAGGGGGCAGGAACAGAGGCACGAGTGGGCTCTTTCGAGTGCCGTGTCCACGCCGCGTCAAGTGGTGGTAATAGGCGACGCTGGGGAGGCCAGAGCTGGCCGGAGCAGCGACGGGGAGCGGCGGTGGCGCTCGGGCCCCGTTCGAATCGTGGTGGGAGCGGCCTAGGGGTGCGGTCGGGGCTGCGGCTCGGTGCTATGCGTGCCCTGGAGGGCGCCAGTGACTCGCTCGGGGGTGCGGGAGCGCGCACAGCGTGCGGACGGCGACCATGGCGGGCGGCGGAGGTCGGCAACGCGGTGTAGCGGCTACGGCTAGGCAGAGGGACAGGAGAGAGCGGGGAGAGGAGGGCGAGCTCATAGTGGAGCCGTAGGGAGTGGCAGCGAGCTCGAGGAGGGCGCGTGGTAGCCGGAATCGGCGACGAACGCCGATGATCCGAAGGTTGAAAATGAGCGTGTTCCGGTTGGAGGAGAGGCGCTCGGCTCGACCCTGATGGCATAGGCAATGTGGACAACGGCGAGGAAGCCTGTGAGCACGTCGGGGAGGCGAACGGGGCTCGGTGGTCGCGCTTAGACACGGCCATGGCGGCGGCAACGACGGGTGCTCGTGGGGGAGGAAGAAAGCGGGCGAGGGAGAGGGGGAAAAAGATCTGGGGCTGTCCAGGGTGTCCGCGGTAGTCTTCTTATCCACCCGACACCCTGTAGTGATGCGAGGAGGCGAGCTGGTGCGACTGTGACGGCGAGCCGGTCGTCGGGTGCGCGCGCGTGTGGTGGTTAGGGAAAGGCCGACCCAAATGGTCCGGGCCATATTGTTGGGTCAACTGGGCCAAGTGCACACTGCAGCGTGGCCTTTTTTTTTCTTTTTTTTATATTTCTATTTTTTCTTTTGCAGAAAGGGTTTTGTAATATTTGGGGGTGCCAAAATGATTTTTATAAAAGATGGGAATTGTCCACATAAATACAATGCAATATTTGACACATCAACAAAAAGTTTGGAAGAAGTTTGAATTAGATGGAATTTGCAAAAACATGGAAAAGCAATTAATTTGCTGAGTTGGCACTGTTTTAATTTGCTATAGTCCATCTTAGCTTGGAAGTGATGTTGTTTTCCTTAACAATCATTTGTTACGGAATTTTTACTAAATGATGGACTATTTTGCAGCAACTTTTGTGCAACTTTAAAATTCACTTACAAATTGAATTTGATTCCAAGGTGGAATTTCAAATGAGATTTGAATCAAAGACGATTAAGCACTGTTTGAAAAAATGATTAGCTAAACGTACCAACCCAAATATTTAGCTAATCATTTTCGGCCACGTCCACATAAATGGTCGGCCTCCCGTTGGACGCACCTACCAACCCAAATGAAAAACCAGACACGCACGTCTGTCTGGACGACCCAAACGAATGAAAAGCGAACAAAGCGCGCGTCCGTTTAGGTCGGCGCGTTGGAGTTGCCCTAATGCCGTGTAAATTCCAGGCGACACATTTTTTAGGTACTGTCGTGGAATTGTCACGGCAGATGTCCTCGTGTAAGGACTTAGTCGTGGAGCCATCGCAGCTAGGAAGCTTAAAGGGGTTAAGCGGGACAAGGGACACGAGGATTATACTGGTTCGGCCCCTTACGGTGAAGGTAAAAGCTACGTCCAGTTGAGGTGATATTACTTAAGGTTTCGATGACCGGGGAGCTTAATCGCTATGCCTGGCTATCGGTCTGTTGTCTCTCGTCCTGAACCGCCGTCGGGTCGTCCCTTTATATAGAGAGGTTGACGCCCCGGCGGCTCTCAGAGTTCCGGCCGGCTTATAACAGTGTCCCGCTCGGACTCTTAGCTATTCTTGCCTTACACTACAAGTCTTGCCATAACGGCGGTTCTTCACTATGGGCCTTGAGCCGCCTCCGGGTCTTAAGCCCATTATTGACCCGCCTTCCGCAACCTTGGTACTGGGCTTCACGTGATGATCATTATAACATAACCCGGCCCCTCCTGGGCGGGTGACTCCAATAGTTATATCCTCAACATTAGGCCCCAGATTGATTTGAACCGGTTCACGTCAATCTTCAAAACCTTCCGGCTTCCGCTTGTGCAAAGGTTATAACCCGCCATGACGTCATCTTCTGGATTCTTGGTAACCCACCATGACATCATCTTGCATTAAATTCATTTTTTATTCTGTCATATCCCAACGGATCTTATCTTTAATGACCATCCCGAAAATCGAGGCATTTCTGCGGCAAGATAATCACGTCTTCAGCCTCCTCGTTTCTCGCGCCCATTTACCAGCCGTTCCTTATAAGTAGGCCCGGCCCATATGCCTTCGTCGCTCTTCTCCTCCATCATCTTCCTCCTCTGACGCTCCAGAGCCCGAGCACCGCCGCCGCCGCCGCGCACCTCGTTTTCACCGACCAAGGCCGCTGCATTGACCTGTCTTGACCAGAAAACTACGGCGCACCTTCTGCTGCTCATCAGCACCAGTAAGTCCTCGCAGTCCCGTACCTTAGATCCGCATTAGGGCTCGCGAGTTCTCTATGTTCTTTGTAGTTCATCGCGATTTCTTCACAGTTCGGCCACCGAGGTTCCTTTTGATCCAAAAACGGTACAGACTCCCTGCGGTAGTAGTTTCTCACTCATTTTTATGCTAGTAGATCCCTTTTGTCCGCAAAAAGATCCCGTTTAGAGCTTATGAACTTCTCTGTATCAGCTTTTTAGGTCTAGAAATTTTTCCTTTCCGGACAACCGTTTGATCCAAAATAATCCCTGCAATCTGTGAAACTTGTTTATGCAACACTTAGACAAAAAACTGCATCTGTTAGCCATGGCGGTTCATATCGCCGGCTTAAAAGAGGCCATGCTTTGTGAAATTTCCGGCTCATTCATAATAGAGTTTTAAACAACTTGAATTACTTATGATATCCATAGCGGCTTAGATAACCTGACACAATTAGCCATATATCATTAGGCCCCTTCATAAGCCGCCATCTTGAATACTGAACGGAAATCTTCCTCCGGCTTAAATTTGAACCGGAAATTTTCTTTTGTCATAGGCTTCCGTCTTTCACAATGCCACCCAAGGCTCCCATGGCACCCATTACGTGCAACTGGGTGAGATCCAACGTTACTGATAATACCTTTGATGACTTTGTGAAGACGGGTTACCTGCCTAAGAAGGAGGTCATGTCCTATTGTGCCCCTGACCCGTCTGACGAAAGACCTCAACCAAGAGACGGAGAGGTTGTTATATTTGCTGATCACATGAGCCGGGGTTTTGCACCTCCCGGCTCAAAGTTCTTCAGAGATGTTCTGCACTTTTTCGATCTGCGACCTCAAGACATTGGACCCAATTCCGTGTCGAACATTTGTAACTTCCAAGTGTTCTGTGAGGTGTACCTTGGAGAAGAGCCCAGCCTACTGCTCTTTAGGGAGCTGTTTTATCTGAACCGCCAGAACGAGTGTGCCAACGGGCCTAGCTTGGAACTTGGCGGAATTTCAATCCAACGACGGAGAGATTGTCTTTTTCCTTATGCTGAGCCACCAAGCCACCCAAAATACTAGAACCAGACATGGTTCTACTGCCAGGACACCTCTCAGGCTAACGAGAACCCTCTGCCCGGCTTTCTGTCACAACCGGTTTTTCAATAAATACTTATTGAGAGACCAATCCCTTTTACGGACCAGTCAAGAAGAATTCCTTCTCACTGGTAGACAATATCTTGGTCACAGAAGAAAAATACCAGGAGTACTGAATATAATACAAGGTTGAGCGGAGGCTGCTCAACAATTTATTACATGAACGCCGATAAAACATAACGGCGGATAGGGTGGCATAACTACTAACTCACGATGACAGCGATGTGGGAAATATCACCGCGAAGTGGGTGATATGACTCCTGAAAACTACAGCTCTTCGAGCGTCGGAGTGAGGCTCGAGGAGACTTATTGCGGGTGGCGGAAGCGTATATAATACAAGTGACCAATATCCGGGATCGCATAGGACTGACTGGGACTCCTCTAGGCGTCGGACGCACTATCAAACTCTTCATCCAAGAGATCGCCTTCGTCAACATCTGGCCAAATCAACAAGCCAGGTGAGTACTATGAAAGTACTCGCAAGACAGTTCGGACATAAGATATAACAAATGTAAACATGAAGCATATGAACAGAATAACAAGTGCGTTCAGACATAGAGAAAATAATGCATGGGAAAATAACAGAGAAGTCGGGCGGTAGTCCTCCCGAAATCCCAAAATAAATACTGGGTGCCAAACGAGGGTCTGAATGACTCCTCGAGAGGAAACTGCAAAAATAATAATGCCGCAAAATAAAATACTGGGTGCCAAACGAGGGTCTGAATGACCCCTCGAGAGGAAACTGCAAGAATAATAATGCCGCAGTCGGGCGTCAAGGCGACACCACGTAAAGGGCTTATAACGGAAATAAAAGACAGTGCGTGCCACAGTCGGACGTCTGAGCGACATCGCATAAAGGGCTTATATTGAAGATAAGAGACAAACATGCCACAGTCGGACGTCTAAGCGACATCACATAAAGGGCTTATATACATAACTTAGCAGCTCATGAATTTAAATCATATCCAGATAACAATCAGGCATGAGATAAACAACAGGGTTAGTCCATCCACAGGAATAATAATTAAACTGGGTTTACCACTTGAGCTTGTTCACCGGGGATAAAGTTCCACGAGGATAGATATGGATATACTGATCACTCTACTTGATCATGGATACGATGACTTGGAAGGATTTGACTCTGCAGAGTTTGTACTTTAACCACAGCCAACGGATTTCGGTAGTCACGGGGACTAGTTCCGTTTACGGTGTTTTGGAAGAAACACATCTAACCAGTACACACCCATTCAACATTTCCGAAGCCAGGAATCACCCTCGGCAACGTTCAAGAAAAACCTTGAGACGGGGAGGCTACAACCTCGCGTAGCATGGGATCAAATTTCTATACGCGCGCTCTAAGGGGTGCCCCCCTCTCGGTCCCAACCGGAAACACCCATGCCCCCTGACCGAATGACTGGCTTTAATCCAGGGCCATGGAACCATCATCCCGGCCCCTCTGTTTGGTGTGTACACGGAAAGAGGTTACCAACTTACTAAACCGCATTCTGGCAGAAAACCAGTGGTAGCACGGAAGGGGAAAGAACGATAACGTGACTCCGTCCACGTAACGTCGGAATTTGTCGGATGACGCAAGGCTGGTATGCTACAACAGTACCACCTTGCTGCCTTTCATGTCACCACATGAGTAGGCCATCTCTCACCAGAGATCATCGCAACTTTGGAACATGCGGGTAGTTGCCTCACAAGCAACGAGGTACTCACTGATACTCATATGCCACGCACAAACTCTCACGCAAACATGCAAAACACCTATCATATCAAAGGTTCAAACATGCTTGCCTGGTTCGGAGAAGTCGGAGTCTATCTCAGCGAAGTTCGCGGCTCCGTCACCTGTTCCGGAACCTACGGCATAACGAAACGGATGCTAACGCGAAAACCAACACGTGCATAAAAACTTCTCCAAATTTTTTCCAAATAAATACTATAAAAAACTAGACAAAAATACAAGACTGACAGAAAAAGAATCACTCAAAAATCAGCTTTTAATAAAAAGTTATAAGAGTTTCTGTCCAAGGACTCATCTGTAATGAAACGGAAAAGTTCCAGGGGTTTAGCTGAGAAAACAGAAAACGGTTCGAATAGAAATGCGCAAGCCCACAGAGAAAACGTACTCTACCCGAAGGCGCCAACAGAAAACGGTTCGAGGGAGAAGAAAATAGAGGCTGACAGGGGGGTCCCACATGTCATGTTTAAAAAGTTCGCCGGCGCCCGAAGACTGCGGTGGTCGCCGGCGTCGAACCATGGCGAGACAGGGAGATCGGAGTCTACCAAGAGCTTCAGCGTGTCCTTTCGCGTCGGTGGGTGGTGGACTTGGGCGTCGGGGAGCACCACGTCGACGGTGACACTTTCTCCGGCGGACGGCGGCTCGGGCGATGGTGGAGAACGCCGGTGGGTGCTGCAAACTCCGAATTGAAGCGCGGGTCAGAAGGAGGGATGCACTAGAGGGCTACTGGCAAGAGATGGGAGGCAGAGGTGCACGCACGGGAGCGAATCGAGCTGGATCCCGTGGCGGGGCGCGGCGGCCGGAGTTGAGGAAGGAGACTTCCTCGGGGCTCTTCCAGTGGCTAGGCAGGGTCTAGGTGGAGTGCAGAGGTGGTGTGGGTACTAGCTGGAGCTCGGGGCCTCTATTTATAGGCGGCTCGAGGGGGTGGCCGTGAACGGGGTTGCTCCGACGAGCAATTACGGCGAGGCAGTGGATCGGCAGGGGTATTAGGTGGCCAGGCAGCATCAGTGGGAGTTACTGGTGCCGTTCCCCCGCTAATCCTGGTCGGTCTTGGCGTAATGGCGCCGGTCCACGGTGGGGTGGCCTCACGGGCACGACGGCGGCAGAGAGCGTGCTCCGCGCCCAGCGCTTCACGACGAGGGTGGCAGCGCGTATGGGGGAGTGGAAGACCACGCGGCGACCTCCGGTGGCTTGGGCGGCGCTGGACGGCGCCGTCTGCGCTGCGCCTCCCTTCTGACGGCCGCAAAGCCGCCGCTGGCGTCGGTCACGGGGCGGCGCACCTCCTGCTATTCGTCGCCGACGTCCGCAAGCTTCCAGGCACTCGTGCGATGCAGAGGACAAGGGGGAGTGGACAGGGAACACGGCGACGCCGGGGCACTGGTGAGATTGAGATCGAACACTGAAGAAAACGACAGTGGTTCAACCACTGTTAATTGAATTTGACCGAACATGATATTGACAGTGCTCTGAAGGTGTTCGACAGAATGATTTCGTATGAAGAAAAATTTTCCTGGGGCTGGGACTTGGTGAGGTGACCTCTCAATGCAGCCAGAGGTTGCCTGATTTTACTCAGAATTTTAGGAGAAGGATTTGAATGAATTTCATCAAATTTGCCAAATCTGGTCCAAACTTGCAGCAAGTATAGTTTAAGAATTTTGAACTGAAGACCAGTGGATCTTCCTGGATCTTGGTTGAGGGTTCAAAGGACTAGGATGGGGAAAAGGTTTGGGGGCAAAAATCAAAACAGAAATGGTAGCTCCTTTGTAAATCTCCAAGGGCTAGCATAGAAGACAGGAATTGTTTTGATAAGATTTAAATGGAAAATAATCATATGGGGAGGTTCAACTTGCTGGACTTGAAACAAATCATAATCCAAATATGAGGAGAGGTTTAGGAGAGTGGATTTGCACTAAGGCCATGGTAAGAGGGATTGTTGAAAGTGGCAAGGAATCATTTTAAAAGCTATAGAGCATTTCCAAAGGAATTTCCAAAAGGCATTTTTCCCAAGTGAAAAGTATTTTGGCTTGAGTCCAAAATAAAAGAAGCAAGAACCTCCAAGACCAAAAACAAGTCTTGGGTAAATCCAAATAAAACTCTTGCCATAAAAAATATTTTGAAAGGGAGGGTTCTTTTGAAAAAAAAATTTAAATCACCTCCCTCAAGTCAAGTAAAATTTTTGAAAAATCCAAATGAAATTTTGGGTGTCACAACACCTACCCCCTTAGGAAAAATCTCGTCCTCGAGATTTCAGCTGATCCTCGAATAGATATGGATATTCTGCCTGAAGAAAATCTTCTCTTTCCCATGTAGCTTCATCCTCAATGTGGTTACTCCACTGAACTCTGAAATTTTTTGTCGTTTTCTGATGGGTCCTCCGTTCAGACTCTTCCAGTATCTTTATTGGCCTCTCTCTGTAGGTGAGGTCTAGTTGTACATCAATGCTTTCATGAGATACATGCTTCTCCGGGTTACTCACACATTTTCTCAATTGTGAGACGTGGAATACGTCATGGACGTCTGACAGCTCCTTGGGCAGGTCTAGTTGGTTGGCCACTGTGCCTCTTCGTGCCTTTATACAAAATGGTCTGATAAATCTCAGGGCTAGCTTCCCCTTAATTTTGAACCGTTGCAGGCCCCTCATCGGAGACACTCGTAGGTATACGGAATCACTAGGTTCAAAGCTGACCTCACGATGCTTCTGATCATAGTAGCTCTTTTGTCGGCTCTGCGCTGTCTTGAGTCTATCCCTGATCTGCTTAACTTTCTCCTCGGCCTCTTTAAGCATGTCTGGGTCGAAGATACGGCTGTCACCTGTTTCTGACCAATTCAGTGGGGTACGACACCTCCGTCCGTACAATGCTTCAAAAGGTGCCATTTGCAAGCTGGCTTGGTAACTGTTGTTGTAAGCAAACTCGGCATACCGCAAACTCTCTTCCCAACTGGATCCATAGGTGAGCACACAGGCTCTTAGCATATCCTCTAGGATTTGGTTCACCCGTTCCGTTTGTCCATCAGTCTGAGGATGGTATGCTGTACTGAAAGCTAGCTGCGTGCCCAGAGCTTGTTGCAGGTGATCCCAAAATTTGGAGACAAATGGTGTGCCTCGGTCGGATATTATAGTCTTTGGGACTCCATGCAAACAAACTATACGGGAGAGATAAAGCTTGGCCAGTCTTTGTGTGGAGTAGGTAGTCTTCACAGGAATGAAATGAGCAACCTTGGTTAGTCGGTCTGTGATGACCCATATGGCGTCATTTCCGCGTTGTGATCGGGGTAGTCCGACGATGAAGTCCATTCCTATTTCAACCCATTTCCACTCCGGTATCCTATTTGGCTGGAGTAGCCCTGCTGGCTTTTGATGCTCGGCCTTGATGCGCTGACATGAATCGCAACAAGCAATAAATGCGGCTATATCCCTTTTCATACCGTGCCACCAAAATCTTTCCTGAATGTCTTTGTACATTTTGGTTCCTCCAGGATGGATCGAGTACGGAGCGGTGTGGCTTTCGATTAGGATTTGTTGTTTGAGTTCCTCAGTGTTAGGTACGCAAAGTCTGTCTCCGTACCATAATATTCCTTCACTGTCTGTGACGAACTCTGAAGCCTTACCAAGGTTCATTTTCTTCTTTATACCTTCGATGCTGGGATGTCCCTGCTGAGCCTTCTTAATTTGTTCCACTAGGGTGGGTTGTATCTCCAGATTTGATACGGTGCCCTCAGAGACTAACACCATGTTGAGCCTAGCGAACTCTTGCTGAAACTCAGGCCTCAAGTTTTGCGGACCGTCGTTGTCCGGGCTGGGGTTTCGACTAAGGGCATCAGCCACTACATTTGCTTTCCCTGGATGGTAGTGAATGCCGACATCATAGTCCTTGACCAATTCCAACCAGCGTCGTTGGCGTAAATTTAGCTCTGGCTGTGTGAAAATATATTTGAGGCTCTTATGGTCCGTATATATTTCACAGCGATTTCCCAACAGAAAGTGCCTCCACTCCTTGAGTGCATGTATGACTGCTGCTAGCTCCAAGTCGTGTGTTGGGTAATTTTCCTCATGTTTTCGCAGCTGCCTGGAGGCATACGCGACAACTTTGCCATCCTGCATTAGTACACATCCGAGGCCCTTTCGGGACGCGTCACAATATACTTCAAAACTCTTGTGTATGTCTGGCACGTTTAATACCGATGCGGTTGTTAGCTTCTTCTTAAGCTCTTGGAAGCTTCTCTCGCATGCTTCCATCCATACAAATTTCTTGTCTTTCTTGAGCAACTGTGATATTGGTTTTGCCACAGTGGAGAATCCTTCAATAAATCTTCTGTAATATCCGGCCATTCCCAGGAAACTGCGCACATCTGTAACGTTGGCGGGTGGCTTCCAGTCGAGTATGGCTTTGACCTTCTCTGGGTCTACAGCCGCGCCTTCTTGGTTTAATATATGGCCTAGGAAACCAACTTGTCTTAGCCAAAACTCACACTTGCTAAATTTGGCGTACAACTGATGTTTCCTTAATTCTCCCAAAACAATTCTGAGATGCTCAGCATGCTCTTCTGGTGTCCTTGAATATACCAGAATATCGTCGATGAACAGCACAACAAATTTGTCCATGAATTTCATGAACACTCTGTTCATGAGGTGGCGAAATATGCGGGGGCGTTGGTTAGCCCAAAAGGCATCACTGTGAATTCATATAATCCGTATCTGGAGGTGAATGCAGTTTTAGGGATATCTTCTGTCCGTACTTTCAATTGATGATATCCCGATCTCAAATCAATTTTTGAGAACACCTTGGCTTGTGCGAGCTGGTCAAACAAATCATTTATCCGTGGCATCGGATATTTGTTTTTGATGGTGACCATATTGAGAGCTCGATAGTCTATACACAGTCTCAGTGTCCCATCCTTTTTCTTGGCGAACAACACTGGCGAACCCCATGGTGAGGAGCTGGCTCGAATAAATCCTTTGTCCAATAATTCCTTTATCTGCTTCTTCAACTCCACCAATTCTAAGGGTGCCATTCTATAAGGTTTCTTATAGATGGGAGCGGTGCCAGGTGCTAGTTCGATGCTGAATTCTATCTCTCGGTCTGGCGGCATGCCTGGCAGTTCTTCAGGAAATACGTCAGGAAACTCACATACCACTGGAACTTTTCTCAGTTCTGACATGTCCACTTTGTTCAGCTTTGGTTGCCGTGACCGTGGCCTTTTTTGAGCTGTAACCTTTATTGTCTTGCCGTGATGGTGAGTGAGAATCACGGTCCGATTGAAACAGTCAATGAATCCTTTGTTGGTGGTTAACCAGTCCATCCCTAAAATGACATCTAGTCCTTTATTTTCCAACACGATGAGATTTGCTTGGAACTGTAGTCCTTCAAACTCAATGATTACTCCTTGGCAGTAACTCTGAGCGATTTGCTTATTTCCGGGGGACTTGATGATCATAGATTTTTCCAAGGGGAGTATCGAAAAACCATGTTGCAAAACAAAATTCTTCGAAACGAACGAATGGGAAGCTCCAGAATCAAACAAAACCGTGGCAGGTACTGTGTTGACAGGAAACGTACCGAGCACGCTGTCTGGGGCATTCTGCGCTTCTTCCCTGGTCACATGGTTCAGGTGACCCTTCCTGTGGTTGTTGTTGGGATTGAAATTGTTGCGCTTGGGGGCTGGATTACTCCCACCATTGTTTGGCTTAGGGGCCGAGTTCCTCGGCTTTGGGCATTGTTTAGCACAGTGCCCTTCTTCACCACAAGCATAGCAGGTGACCCCTAGACGGTACGTGAACTCCTTGTCCCTGGCATGAAACTGTCTGACGGGCCTTAGATCAGTAGTCGTGGATTTCCTTGCTTCGGTCCTTGGAACATCAGTCTTGCTTCGGTTGTTGCGAGCAAGAGTCGTCTTGTCCCTCTTTCGCTTACGGAGATCTTCTAGACTACGGCGCTCATTCTCCAAGGTAATGGCCTTGTCAACCAGAGTTTTAAAATCCGGGAAAGTGTGTACAACCAGTTGGCATCTTAGTGCCGGTGCCAGGCCGTCCAGGAATTTTTCCATCTTCTTGTTCTCTGTCATGTGCTCGTCGTAGGCATAACGAGATAGCTGGGTAAACTGACCGTTGTATTCTGTCACTGACATGCCTCTTTGCTTGAGATCGTCAAATTCTTTCTTCTTGATTTTTATGATGCTCCTGGGGATGTGTGCCCCACGAAAGCCTTCCTTGAATTCTTCCCAGGTGATGTTGTGTTCACTGGGATGCATGTGTATGAAGTTCTCCCACCATGCTGCAGCTGCTCCAGTAAGGTAGTGTGGTGCATAAAGTACCTTCTCATTATCTGAGCATTGAGCAATAATCAGCTTCCTCTCGATATCACGAAGCCAGTCATCGGCTTCCAGCGGCCTATCAGTGTGAGCAAAAGTTGAAGGGCGAGTCTTCTGTAACTCAGATAACTTGGAATGTGGTTGATAGGGTTCACGGTGTTTTCCCATATTGATGACATGATTCATCATCTCTTGGTGCTGTTGCTGGCTTTGTTCGAAGAGACGCCATACTTGAGACAAGGCTGCTTCGCTGTCTTGTTGACTGGACTGTCCCTGAGTGAAGATGTTGCTAGTCTGTGTCCCATAAACTTCTTCTGGCTGATTGGGCATGGAGCGAGTGCACGGACGAGACATTTTTCCAGTCTGGGGTATTATTTTGTAAAACTCATGAGAAGAACTGTGTGGCACAAGGAAAATCTTGCAAAGGCAACAACTTTAAAAGATCTCAAGGTTTTCAAGAAAACATAAACGATTTTGCACGGAGAAGAACTGCTTAGCAAATATCTTACACGCGAAAAGCAAACACAAGATACAGCACTCAGGATGTGCGTACACATTCCTGACATGTTATTTAGACTAGCATACTCCTTCGGAAAGCAGCGAACACACTAATACAAACTAGCGTACAGATAAAACACATCATACAAGCAGACATAACGCGCGACTACTCGGCGCTCTCAGTCGGAGATGGTGACGATGTCCTTTCCCTTGCCGAGGGCAAGACTCAGCGGTGCAGGAGAATCAACCTCCACCTCCTCTCTAGCTGGCTCCTGGCGCGTAACACTGCGCTGCGGTGATGGCGCGGGGGCGACAGGTGGTAGTGCGGGTGCGGCAGGCGGTGCAGCTCTGACGGGAGTAGGAGCGATGACTCTGTCGAACTCCTCAGTGGTAGGCAGATGGCGAGCAGTGGCCAAAACGGCCGGTGCATAAGAGCCTGAAGACGAGACGAATGTCAGAGGCGGTGCCGTGTGGAGAAGCTCCTTCCTGCTGGCAGGACCGCCCCGGACTAAGTCCATGCGGGCAGCCACAAGATCGTCCACGAGGTTGTCGAAAGACTCCTCCAGAGCCTTGAGATACTCCACAACCATCTCGATGGCTTCATCTCGTTCTCCCCGATGGCAGGCGAATGCATAGTGACAAGTATATGGCACATGGCATGGGAGGTAGCGGTAGCGACGAGCCTTCATCATAGGAAGGATGTCCCGAAGACGAGCTATCGCCTCACGGGCAGCCATCTGCATGGCATGCCTCTCCGTAGGCATGGCCCTTCCCACAAAACGGAAGTGGCGAGATGCAGAACGCCCTCCCTTGAATTGCACCACAGCTTGGTGCATAGACACGTCGTCACTGAGCTTGTGCTGGTAAAGCGTGAACTCCGGACGAGTCGCTGGCCCGATCGCGAGCTTGGCGATGGAGACGAGGAGTTTGACAAACCCCTCGGGCACGTTCGTGAACACTTGAGTCTCGCAGTTGCTGCCAGCCATCTACAAAAGTAGGCAAAAATTCTGAGTAGTCATGTCATAAATTTATGATGACCAACAGAAAATAGCTACAATTGCAAAATGCTGAAAAAGCACAAAAGACGCTAATAACCGATTAGCGATCGCACCTAGTGGCTTCCTACAGTCAGCCTGGCTCTGATACCAAGCTTGTCACGACCGGTTTTTCAATAAAATATTTATTGAGAGACCAATCCCTTTTACTGACCAGTCAAGAAGAATTCCTTCTCACTGGTAGACAATATCTTGGTCATAGAAGAAAAATACCAGGAGTACTGAATATAATACAAGGTTGAGCGGAGGCTGCTCAACAATTTATTACATGAACGCCGATAAAACATAACGGCGGATAGGGTGGCATAACTACTAACTCACGATGACAGCGATGTGGGAAATATCACCGCGAAGTGGGTGATATGACTCCTGAAAACTACAGCTCTTCGAGCGTCGAAGTGAGGCTCGAGGAGACTTATTGCGGGTGGCGGAAGCGTATATAATACAAGTGACCAATATCCGGGATCGCATAGGACTGACTGGGACTCCTCTAGGCGTCGGACGCACTATCAAACTCTTCATCCAAGAGATCGCCTTCATCAACATCTGGCCAAATCAACAAGCCAGTTGAGTACTTTGAAAGTACTCGCAAGACAGTTCGGACATAGGATATAACAAATGTAAACATGAAGCATATGAACAGAATAACAAGTGCGTTCAGACATAGAGAAAATAATGCATGGGAAAATAACAGAGAAGTCGGGCGGTAGTCCTCCCGAAATCCCAAAATAAATACTAGGTGCCAAACGAGGGTCTGAATGACTCCTCGAGAGGAAACTGCAAAAATAATAATGCCGCAAAATAAAATACTGGGTGCCAAACGAGGGTCTGAATGACTCCTCGAGAAGAAACTGCAAGAATAATAATGCCGCAGTCGGGCGTCAGGGAGACACCACGTAAAGGGCTTATAACGGAAATAAAAGACAGTGCGTGCCACAGTCGGACGTCTGAGCGACATCGCATAAAGGGCTTATATTGAAAATAAGAGACAAACATGCCATAGTCGGACGTCTAAGTGACATCACATAAAGGGCTTATATACATAACTTAGCAGCTCATGAATTTAAATCATATCCAGATAACAATCAGGCATGAGATAAACAACAGGGTTAGTCCATCCACAGGAATAACAATTAAACTGGGTTTACCACTTGAGCTTGTTCACCAGGGATAAAGTTCCACGAGGATAGTTTGGAAGGATTTGACTCTGCAGAGTTTGTACTTTAACCACAGCCAACGGATTTCGGTAGTCACGGGGACTAGTTCCGTTTACGGTGTTTTGGAAGAAACACATCTAACCAGTACACACCCATTCAACATTTCCGAAGCCAGGAATCACCCTCGGCAACGTTCAAGAAAAACCTTGAGACGGGGAGGCTACAACCTCGCGTCGCATGGGATCAAATTTCTATACGCACGCTCTAAGGGGTGCCCCCCTCTCGGTCCCAACCGGAAACACCCATGCCCCCTGACTGGATGACTGGCTTTAATCCAGGGCCATGGAACCATCATCCCGGCCCCTCTGTTTGGTGTGTACACGGAAAGAGGTTACCAACTTACTAAACCGCATTCTGGCAGAAAACCAGTGGTAGCACGGAAGGGGAAAGAACGATAACGTGACTCCGTCCACGTAACGTCGGAATTTGTCGGATGACACAAGGCTGGTATGCTACAACAGTACCACCTTGCTGCCTTTCATGTCACCACATGATTAGGCCATCTCTCACCAGAGATCATCGCAACTTTGGAACATGCGGGTAGTTGCCTCACAAGCAACGAGGTACTCACTGATACTCATATGCCACGCACAAACTCTCACGCAAACATGTAAAACACCTATCATATCAAAGTTTCAAACATGCTTGCCTGGTCCGGAGAAGTCGGAGTCTAGCTCGGCGAAGTTCGCGGCTCCGTCACCTCTTCCGGAACCTACGGCATAACGAAACGGATGCTAACGTGAAAACCAACGCGTGCATAAAAACTTCTCCAAAAATTTTCCAAATAAATACTATAAAAAACTAGACAAAAATAGAAGACTGGCAAAAAAAGAATCACTCACAAATCATCTTTTAATAAAAAGTTATAAGAGTTTCTGTCCAGGGACTCATCTATAATGAAACAGAAAAGTTCCAGGGGTTTAGCTGAGAAAACAGAAAACGGTTCGAATAGAAATGCGCAAGCCCACAGAGAAAACGTACTCTGCCCGAAGGCTCCAACAGAAAACGGTTCGAGGGAGAAGAGAATAGAGGCTAACAGGGGGGTCCCACATGTCAGGTTTAAAAAGTTCGACGGCGCCCGAAGACTGCCGTGGTCGCCGGCGTCGAACCACGGCGAGACAGGGAGATCGGAGTGTACCAAGAGCTTCAGCGTGTCCTTCCGCGTCGGTGGGTGGTGGACTTGGGCGTCGGGGAGCACCACGTCGACGGCGACAATTTCGCCGGCGGACGGCGGCTCGGGCGATGGTGGAGAACGCCGGTGGGTGCTGCAAACTCCGAATTGAAGTGTGGGTCAGAAGGAGGGATGCACTAGAGGGCTACTGGCAAGAGATGGGAGGCAGAGGTGCACGCATGGGAGCGAATCGAGCTGGATCCCGTGGCTGGTCGCGACGGCCGGAGTTGAGGAAGGAGACTTCCTCGGGGCTCTTCCAGTGGCTAGGCAGGGTCTAGGTGGAGTGCAGAGGTGGTGTGGGTACTAGCTGGAGCTTGGGGCCTCTATTTATAGGCGGCTCGAGGGGGTGGCCGTGAACGGGGTTGCTCCGGCGAGCAATTACGGCGAGGCAGTGGATCGGCAGGGGTATTAGGTGGCCAGGCAGCATCAGTGGGAGTTACTGGTGCCGTTCCCCCGCTAATCCTGGTCGGTCTTGGCGTAATGGCGCCGGTCCACGGTGGGGTGGCCTCACGGGGACGATGGCGGCAGAGAGCGCGCTCCGCGCCCAGCGGTTCACGACGAGGGTGGCAGCGCGTATGGGGGAGTGGAAGACAACGCGGCGACCTCCGGTGGCTTGGGCGGCGCTGGACGGCGCCGTCTGCGCTGCGCCTCCCTTCTGATGGCCGCAAAGCCGCCGCTGGCATCGGTCACGGGGCGGCGCACCTCCTGCTGTTCGTCGCCGACGTTCGCAAGCTTCCAGGCACTCGTGCGATGCAGAGGACAAGGGGGAGGGGACAGGGAACACGGCGACGCCGGGGCACTGGTGAGACTGAGATCGAACACTGAAGAAAACGACAGTGGTTCAGCCACTGTTAACTGAATTTGACTGAACATGATATTGACAGTGCTCTGAAGGTGTTCGACAGAATGATTTGGTATGAAGAAATTTTTTCCTGGGGCTGGGACTTGGTGAGGTGACCTCTCAATGCACCCAGAGGTTGCCTGATTTTACTCAGAATTTTAGGAGAAGGATTTGAATGAATTTCATCAAATTTGGCAAATCTGGTCCAAACTTGCAGCAAGTATAGTTTGAGAATTTTGAACTGAAGACCAGTGGATCTTCCTGGATCTTGGTTGAGGGTTCAAAGGACTAGGATGGGGAAAAGGTTTGGGGGCAAAAATCAAAACAGAAATGGTAGCTCCTTTGTAAATCTCCAAGGGCTAGCATAGAAGACAGGAATTGTTTTGATAAGATTTAAATGGAAAATAATCATATGGGGAGGTTCAACTTGCTGGACTTGAAATAAATCATGATCCAAAGATGAGGAGAGGTTTAGGAGAGTGGATTTGCACTAAGGCCATGGTAAGAGGGATTGTTGAAAGTGGCAAGGAATCATTTTAAAAGCTATAGAGCATTTCCAAAGGAATTTCCAAAAGGCATTTTTCCCAAGTGAAAAGTATTTTGGCTTGAGTCCAAAATAAAAGAAGCAAGAACCTCCAAGACCAAAAACAAGTCTTGGGTAAATCCAAATAAAACTCTTGCCATAAAAAATATTTTGAAAGGGAGGGTTCTTTTGAAGAAAAATTTTAAATCACCTCCCTCAAGTCAAGTAAATTTTTTGAAAAATCCAAATGAAATTTTGGGTGTCACACTTTCGTGCCCTGCGTCTGGAGTCAAATCACCCCCTGCCAGACAAATTATCTCAAGCTGAGCGTCAACCACTTATCCCCACCAGCAACAAGATTAAAGCTCTTCCGGGAAACGGCCTTAATGGCGTTGATCTGGTCCGTGTCTGGATTGCTTGGCGGGTGATTCCTCTAAGCCGCCGCCCCGGCTTAATGTGTGATTACACGGGCCGGAAGGATGATCCTCTTCGGCACAGCCCCAACGACTTACCTGAGGACGTCGTTGATGACATGACCAAGTCCCTTCTAAACGAGAGCTTAGCAGATTGCGGGAGGACAGGCTTAAGTCCCTTCTGCAAAGCTAACCCGGCTCCGGCGGTAAGCTACTGATCTGAGCACCTTACTTTCCATTTTAACAATTTTCATCTTAACTTCAAGAAACCTTTGTTGTATTTTTCAGGCTAATGATAAGTTCTGGAAGGTCAGGTATGACCATGAGGCTGCTAAAAAAGCCGCCGGAGAGCCGCTCCCCGCAAGAAGGGGAGTAAGCCTAGCGCCTCAGACCTGCTTCAGCTGGATGATACCTCCGAGTCAGAGGTATCCCTTGATTCTTTAGGATCTTCTTTTGTTTTTTGTCTGTTTTTAACCGCCTTATTGACACTGATTATCTGCAGGATGATACCGGAGCGAGTAACCCGGTGATTGAAGAGGTAACTATACTTTCCTCCGACTCCGAGCCCTTGCCAAGGCTGAAATTCCGAAGAGTAACCCGGAAAGTAAGATTTTCACATCCTTTAGCTTATCAAGATCCTCAATTTCTTTTGAAGCGATAGATTCATGAGAGCCGGAGGCAAAACCGGACCAACAAGGATGCAGACCTCTCCTCCGGCTTACCTGAAGCATCAAGGAAGCGCCGGACCGAGGTTATCTCCAACTTATATCCTTTTCATCCTTTGGCGGGCGTCACTCGTCAGCCACTCAATTCTTCTGATTCAAACTATCAGGAAACTTCACCTTCCTCCGGGGACTCCATGCAATCTAACTTGCCGGCTTTCAAGACCGCACCCGGGTACTGATGATCAGCTTATTTTGTGCTTATCTTACTCATGTTTTTGCACTAACCTTTTGACTTTCAGTGCACAAGCAAAGCTCAGCAAGAGGGCAAAGAAAAGTAACCCGGTCGAAGAGCCGGTCTTGACTGAACCCAACGCCTCTGCCTCTGCGCCGCCGTCTGTACCAGCTCCAAAAACCACCGCTCCAACTGAAGAACAAGCCATGGAGGGTTCTGACAACCCAGAGATTCCCAGCCCAGCTCAACCGGCCGATGACCCGGATGTGGTGATTACCCGGACCGAATTTGTTGAACCGGGGAGACCCACCGTGCTGGCTAAGTGCTCTGCTAAGGAGGAACTTCTGGAACGCCGCAGAGCCAGGCTGGACATTACTAACTATGCCAATCTGAACATTGGAGATATTGTCGCTGGTTATATTGGTCAAGTGCACAACAGCCGGGACCTGGAAATTGACATGGTGAAGCAGATACAACAAAAATCTGAGGTACAACTCTCTTGCTTACTCCATAGTCATCCTTACCATGCTAGCCCCCAAGTCTATTACTTATGATACAATATGTTGTAGACTTAATACCGGCTTACCTGGTAACACGCAAGGGCCGGCTTAAACAGCATAGTTCACCTGATTCTTTCCTTACTTTAACCAAGTAGTTGAGCAACTTGACACATTAGCCCCCAAGTGCCAAGTACCTTTGCCTGCAAAGTGCTTGGGACATATTTTCATGAACCGGCACTGTAAATAAAGCTTCTCAGCCTACATTAGCCCCCAAGTGCCAAGTGTCTGTGCTTGCAAAGTGCTTGGGACTTTAATGTTGCATGATAATCACTCAAACTATAACCCGGAATTTGTACAGGCTGCCTGCAAGAAACTTGAATCGGAAATCTCTGATCTGAAGACCCGCTTGAAGACTCAGGAAAATGAGACCCAGAAGGCTAATGCCAAATTTGAGTTCAGTGTCTCTGCACAAGAAAAACTGAAGAAAAAATTTGAAACAGAAAGAAAAGCCTAGGCCGATGAGAAGACTGCCTTGCTCAGCCGGGCCGAACAAGCGGAGGCTGCTCTTACTGAAAGAACCGCCGAACTCTCCGGCTTAAAACGCCATGTATAGCAGATGGTCTCCGCAATCTTCGGTAAGTTACTCTGTAAGCTTTAAATAAGTTTACATCATTCATGTCTCATAAGCCCCACCATTGCCATCAGCTCACCTGACTTTGTTATACAGGTCCCAGAAGCTCCAATCTCAATCAGAACATGCTGACCAAGCTGAAGGCTGTTTACACCTTGGTGGAGCAACTCTACATCGGGTCACAGCGGGCTTTAGTCATTGTGGCTCTGTCCAATGAGGTTCCCACTCACCTGGCAGAGGTACTCAGGCGGCTTGCCGTACTTCCTCAACGCTTCCAAGAGCTAAGACGGGCTTCTGCCAGAGCCGGAGCTATAGCTGCTCTGAGCCGGGCCAAGGCGTTTCTACCGGAGCTAGACCCGGCCGACATCGCTCTTGGATACCCCAGCCTGAAGGAAGACGGCACCCCCTTTGACCAGAAAGACTTCGCCGCCTGCGTGAAGAGCGTGCGCCCGGTGGCCACCTTGATTGGGAATGACACAGACCTTACCAAGTAACAGCCGGGCTATGACGCGGAGAATCAGAGGATCCCAACTCCACGCTATGAAGCAGTCAGCCTGATCCCTCCGACTCGTAAGCATACCTTCGCCCCAGAAGTTGACCCAGCCGGGTTAATTGATGATGAGGCTCAATTCGAAGCTTTGAGTGGCATTGACTTTTGGACTTGGGGAGTCCTGTAATAGAGTAGGACAAACACTTAATTTTGTCGTGCCATCGTGCACGTGTGCAGCGCTTAACTCTGCTGAAGCTGCTCTTTTATATTCCTCCGGGTTATGTTTGATCATTTACTTTCCTTAATTGTCCTGCATAGAAAAACAAATCACAAGTCTCTAGGCGGTTTACCGCATGGAGAGTCATATTTTACACATAACCCGAATATGAACCAAGGTCATAAAAGACCGGATCTGAATTATATCTTCGCGATAACCATAATAGCATACCTGCAAGCCTTCAAGCACACTTCCGGGTTATGTAACCCAAATAATGAGGTTGAAAACTCAACTCCGGTTCTCCAGCACCTATAATGCTTATTGTGTGCTATCAACATTATTAATCAAAGTTAGCCGGTGGAGTAAGAACCACCCGTGCACACTTTTGATATGACCAAAAGAACTTGTTGCAAACCAAAAGATCAAAAACTTAGGGGCTTCTGATTCGAATACGACCAGAGAACCGTCCCAAAGGGGTTAAGCTAAGATTCGAATGCGATCATATAGCCCCCAGTGGCTTTGGCGTTGCCGATCAGGAGGGTACCGACAGCTATGTTCTCTTTGGTTCGAATACGACCTATGTTTGAATAGGAAGCCCCCAAATGACCTTGAGAGTTGTTTAATGACGCTGATTCGAATATGATCCACGTCGGTTCCCAAAGGGGGTTGAGCTATGATTCAAATATGATCAAGAAAAACTCCCCAATGAGCTCGGCAATTTGCCAATCAAGTGGGTATCGACAGCTATGTTCTCTTTGGTTCAAATACGACCTATGTTTGAATAGGAAGCCCCCAAGTGATCATATTGTTAACGGCTAGATTCGAATACGATCATAAGACGGATCAACCTCCAAGTGACCATGTAATGTTGTAATGGAAATAACAATAACACATTTACCTTTGGAGGAGAAAGGACAGAGGTCCTGCTTTATTATTTATCATAATATATACATGGCTATAGAAATATGTACATTATGGGATCCGGTGGCTCAAGTGTAATAAGGCCGAAGCTGAGCTATGTTCCACGGCCGATGGGTCTCTTCCTCCGACTTACGTGAATCTTTGTGCTCCCGAACATCGATAAGGTAGTATGACCCCTTGTGCAAGTTCTTGCTGACCACAAAGGGCCCTTCCCAAGGCGGGGATAACTTGTGTGCATCTGTTTGATCTTGGATGAGCCGGAGCACCAGATCACCTTCCTGGAAGACCCTGGACTTAACCCGGCGGCTGTGATAGCGGCGCAGGTCTTGTTGGTAAATCACCGAGCGAGCTGCTGCCACATCACGTTGTTCGTCCAGCAAGTCAAGAGCATCTTGGCGTGCCCGCTCATTATCCGCCTCAACATAAGCCGCCACTCGAGGCGAGTCATGATGGATGTCCCTAGGGAGGACCACCTCTGCTCCATAAACCATGAAGAAAGGCGTGTAACCCGTAGACCTGTTAGGAGTAGTATTGATGCTCCATAACACGGAGGGTAACTCCTCCACCCAACAACCCGGCGTCCATTGCAAAGGGACCAAAAGCCGGGGCTTGATGCCCTTCAAGATTTCCTGATTGGCTCTCTCAGCTTGACCATTGGATTGAGGGTGAGCCACTGATGAAACATCAAGCCGAATATGCTCTCGTTGACAAAACTCCTCCATGGCGCCTTTAGACAGATTGGTACCATTGTCAGTTATAATGCTGTGTGGAAAACCAAAGCGAAATATCACCCTTTTCATGAACTGAACCGCTGTGGCTGCGTCACACTTACTAACTGGCTCTGCCTCAACCCACTTTGTGAACTTGTCGACTGCCACCAAGAGGTGGGTCTTCTTATCCTTGGACCTTTTAAAAGGCCCAACCATATCAAGGCCCCAGACCGCAAATGGCCAAGTGATTGGAATCATCCTCAATTCTTGAGCCGGTACATGAGCCCGTCGCGAGAACCTCTAGCAACCGTCACATTTACTGACCAAGTCCTCTGCATCAGCATGAGCCGTCAGCCAATAAAAACCATGACGAAAAGCCTTGGCCACAAGGGATTTTGAGCCAGCACGATGGCCACAATCCCCCTCATGAATCTCACGTAAAATTTCTTGACCTTCCTCAAGGGAAACACAACGCTGGAAAGTTCCAGTGACACTGCGACGATGCAGCTCGCCATTGATAATTATAATTGACTTAGACCGCCGGGTTATTTGTCTGGCCAACGTTTCATCCTCAAGCAATTCTCCCCGGGTCATGTAAGCCAAGTATGGTACAGTCCAATCTGGGATAGTGTGGAGAGCCGCCACCAACTGCGCTTCCGGGTCAGGAACAGCCAAGTCTTCCTCTGTAGGCAACTTAATAGAAGGGTTATGCAGAATGTCCAAGAAAGTATTAGGCGGCAGCGGCTTTCGCTGAGAGCCCAGCTGGCTTAATGCATCAGCCGCTTCGTTCTTCCTGCGATCAATGTGCTCTACTTGGTAACCCTGAAAATGTCCAGCAATGGCATCAACTTCGCGGCGATAAGCCGCCATGAGGGGGTCCTTGGAATCCCACTTGCTTAACACTTGTCGGGCCTGTAAATCTGAATCGCCAAAGCACCTTACCCGGCTTAAGCTCATCTCCTTAGCCATCCGAAGACCATGGAGCAAGGCCTCGTACTCAGCTGCATTGTTAGTACAGGGAAACATCAACCCTAGCACATAGCAAAACTTGTCACCTCGAGGGGAAGCTAATACAACTCCAGCCCCCGAGCCCTCCAATTGCCTGGACCCGTCGAAGTGAATAGTCCAGTATGTATTATCCGGTTTCTCTTCAGGCACCTGCAGCTCTGTCCAATCGTTGATGAAATCCACCAATGCTTGAGATTTGATAGCAGTGCGCGGCACGTATTTTAGACCATGAGGCCCAAGTTCTATAGCCCACTTAGCAACTCTTCCCGTGGCTTCTCCGTTTTGGGATAATATCTCCTAGGGGAGCAGAACTAACCACAGTGATAGGATGACCCTGGAAATAATGCTTAAGCTTCCGGCTTGCCATGAATACACCATAAACAAGCTTATGCCAATGTGGATACCGCTGCTTGGACTCAATGAGTACTTCGCTGACGTAGTAAACCGGCCGCTGAACCGGATACTCCTTACCCGCTTCCTTACGCTCCACCACCACAGCCACACTGACAGCTCGTGTGTTAGCGGCCACATACAGCAATAAGGGCTCCTTGTCAACGGGAGCAGCAAGGACTGGTGGCTCAGCTAGCCGTCTTTTCAAATCCTAAAAAGCAGTATTAGCAGCATCATTCCAGATAAAGTCATCTGTTTTCTTCATCATCTGGTACAGTGGCATGGCCTTTTCGCCCAACCGGCTTATAAACTAGCTCAAAGCAGCGATGCGACCCGCCAGATGCTGGACATCGCTTATGCATGCCGGCTTAGCCAGAGAGGTGATTGCCTTGATCTTTTCCAGGTTAGCTTCAATGCCTCTGTGAGAAACCAGAAAACCCAAGAGCTTGCCGGCAGGAACGCCAAAAACACACTTGGCCAGGTTAAGCATCATTTTATAGACCCGGAGATTATCAAAGGTCTCTTTCAGATCATCTATCAAGGTCTCCTTCTCCCTGGATTTAACCACGATATCATCCACATAGGCATGAACATTGCGCCCAATCTGGTTATGAAGACAATTCTGCACGCAACGCTGGTAAGTCGCATGTGCACACTTGAGCCCAAAGGGCATAGACACATAACAGAAGGCTCCAAAGGGAGTGATGAACGCCGTCTTCTCCTGGTCCTTAACTGCCATTTTAATATGATGGTATCCAGAATAAGCATCCAATAAGCTTAAGCGCTCACAACCCGCCGTAGCATCAATAATTTGATCAATACGGGGGAGAGCAAAAGGATCAGCCGGACAAGCTTTGTTTAAATCCGTGTAGTCCACACACATCCGCCAGGTGCCGTTCTTCTTGAGCACAAGCACCGGGTTAGCTAACCATTCTGGATGAAAAAATTCAACAATAAACCCGGCCGCCAAGAGCCGGGCTACCTCCTCACCAATGGCTTTCCGCCTCTCCTCATTAAACCGCCGGAGGAATTGCCTGACCGGCTTAAATTTCAGATCAATATTGAGAGTGTGCTCAGCGAGTTCTCTAGGTACACCCGGCATGTCAGAAGGTTTCCATGCAAAGATGTCCCTGTTCTCACGGATGAACTCGATGAGCGCGCCTTCCTATTTTGGATCCAGATTGGCACTGATGCTGAACTGCTGAGATGAGTCACCTGGAACAAAGTCAACAAGTTTAGTCTCATCAGCTGACTTAAATTTCATTACCGGCTCATGCTCCGTGGTTGGCTTTTTCAAAGACGTCATATCTGCCGGGTCAGCATTGTCCTTGTAAAACTTTAACTCCTCTGTTGCACAAACAGATTCAGCGTAAGCCGCGTCACCTTCCTCACACTCCAAGGCTATCCTTCGGCTGCCATGAACCATAATGGTCCCATTGTGGCACGGCATCTTGAGCTGCAAATACACGTAACACGGCCGTGCCATGAACTTGGCATAAGCCGGCCGCCTAAATAAAGCAGGATATGGACTTCTTATCTTAACCACCTCAAAGGTTAGTTTTTCCGCCCTGTAGTTGTACTCATCTCCAAAGGCCACTTCCAGCTCGATCTTACCGACTGGATACGCCGACTTGCCGGGCACCACGCCATGGAAAACAGTATTGGACTGGCTGAGGTTTTTATCAGTTAAACCCATACAACGGAAGGTCTCATAATAAAGGATGTTGATGCTGCTGCCTTCGTCCATGAGCACTTTAGTGAATTTATACCCCCCAACCTGAGGAGCCACCACCAAGGCCAGGGACCCGGATTATCAACCCGGGGAGGATGATCTTCCCTACTCCACACAATAGGCTGCTCAGACCATCTTGAATAGCGTGGAACCGCCGGCTCAACAGCATTCACAACCCTTTTATGGAGCTTCTGCTCTCGCTTGCACAGACTGGTAGTAAACACATGATACTGCCCGCTATTGAGCTGCTTTGGATTGGTCTGATATCCCCCCTACTTCTGCTGCTGATGACCCTGGCCGGACTGCTGATTAAAGCCCCCTTGAACATTCTGAGAATTGGAATTTGAACCGCCGCCCGGGCCATGAAAGCCGCCGGCGCCTGAGCCGCCGCCCGGGCCACTGTTGCCATTGAAAGCATCGGAATTTTTAAAGGCTTTCATGATTGCGCAGTCCTTCCATAGATGAGTGGCCGGCTTTTCCCTAGAGCCATGCCTTGGACGAGGCTCATTCAACAACTGCTCAAGCGTCGGGCCTGACCCGCCGGCACGGGGAGGTGGTCTCCCCTTACGCCGGTAGTTGTTACCCTGTGAATTGGCGTTGGCCACAAACTGCATACTGCCATCAGCCTTACGCTTGTTACCTCCCTGGTTCGCCGGGTTATGCTGGGGGCCCTTGCCATTACCATTCCGTTTTCCCTTCCCTGTCCTTTCATCATCCGACGCGGGATCCTTGGTACTATCAGAACCGGCGTACTTGACCAGAGCCGCCATCAGCTTACCCATATCATTGCAATCGCGCTTGAGCCGCCCGACCTTCATCTTCAGGTGCGCAAAATGACAATTCTGCTCCAACATTACGACTGCAGAGCCGGCATCCATCTTATCAGATGAATGTATTATCTCTTTGACCCGGCGAACCCAATGGGTTGTAGACTCACCCTCCTGCTGCTTGCAGTTAGTCAAATCCACAATTGACATAGATTGTCTACATGTATCTTTGAAGTTTTGGATGAATCGGGCTTTTAGCTCAGCCCAAGACCTGATAGAGTTAGGCGGCAGTCCTTTCAACCAAGTGCGGGCAGTCCCATCTAACATCATGGTGAAGTACTTGGCCATTGCCGCTTCACTGACCTCCAGCAACTCCATAGCCATCTCGTAACTCTCAATCCATGCTCTGGGTTGTAAATCAGCCGTGTAATTAGGCACCTTCCTAGGCCCTTTGAAATCCTTGGGCAAACGTTCATTACGGAGAGCCGGCACTAGACAAGGAACACCTCTAGTCCTCGTAGGTATACCCGCATCGATATAAGCCGTCGGATAAGCCGGGGGTGGCTGGTAAGCCGTCAACTGAGGCGCCTACTCCGCCTCTTGCCGTGTTCTGTCTTGGTCTACCGCGTGAAAGGCTCCATTATGAGCCGGGCCGTGGCCAGGAGGCAAGTCACGGCGTCGTACATTGCTTGAGCCGGTCGCTGAGACCATGTGTCTGCTATAACTCGGGCTCCGGCCTGGATGAGGGGTTGAATGAATCCTGTCCCGGCTATAAGAATATGCCTCCTGTTGCGCCAGAGCCGCCTGAAGGAGTTCTCTGACCCGGCGGGTTTTGACCGCCGTTGGAGAGTCGCCCTCGATTGGGAGAGCCGCCAGTCGCGCCGCCGCGGCGATCATGTTTTTCAACGGGTTGGCATAATGACCCGGCGGTATCGGCACGTACTGAGCAGGGTAGTGTTCACCCGGGGAGGTCCCATCACTTGGGGCTGAATTGGCGTTCCAGCCCCGGGCGCCGTGATCTCTGGCGGGTTACTGGGCCCTGCACCAGGCGTGTTGGAGAGGTTTCGAGGATCGTAAACCGGAGGGAGTCGAGATTGAGCCTTTTGATGCCTCCTTCTCATGATCTCATTGGACGCGTTCTGATCCATCGTGAGCCGGAAAGACTGCGCTTGAATCAGCTGAGTCTGGGCGCCGAGAGCCGCCCTCTCTGCAGCCATCCTGATCCCTTCCGCCGCCAGGTCCTCCTTGGCTTTTGCTAGATCCAGCTTTAACTGTGCCACCTCCGCATCATGCAGAGCTTGATCTGCTGGGGCGACCGTGGCGGTTAACAGGGCAGTCATCTTGTCTGTAAGATCCATCAGCACCTGAGCCGACGAGTGCACAGGGCCTCCTGCCCCAGTGGCGGAGTTTTGAACAGGTTGTGCGCCGGCCATGAAGATTCCAACCCGGCTCGGCGGCTCAAAGGGGTCCGGAATACTGTCGCCATCGGAACAACCCCTGAGCCTGCCATCTTGAAGTTGATATAACGAGTTTGTCTCATCCGTGGACGACTCGCCGTCAGAGCGGGCGGTCGTCTCATCGCCAGATCCAGATCCTTCAGAGAGTCCTCCATGGACGCATCCCACGAAAGCACGCTTCAAGGCAGGCAGAGCCTGGGCGGGTCGTGCACGCTGAGCCGTCTCGATGAGATCGGCGCAGAGGTCCGGCTCAGGGCCCGGCTCACCAATCTTGCCAATGAAGACATGGATTCCACCGAAGGGGACCCGGTACCCGTACTCGATTGAGCCGGCGTCGGGGCCCCAGTTTGCATCGTCGATGTAGAGCTTGCCACGGCGACTCTTGGTCATCCGGCCCACAGCGTATCCCTTGAGCCCTTCGAAGCTGCCCTTCAAGAACTCAAATCCACCGTGCGCTGGCCCCACGGTGGGCATCAACTGTCGTGGAATTGTCACGGCAGATGTCCTCGTGTAAGGACTTAGTCGTGGAGCCATCGCAGCTAGGAAGCTTAAAGGGGTTAAGCGGGACAAGGGACACGAGGATTATACTGGTTCGGCCCCTTACGGTGAAGGTAAAAGCCTACGTCCAGTTGAGGTGATATTACTTAAGGTTTCGATGACCGGGGAGCTTAATCGATATGCCTGGCTATCGATCTATTGTCTCTCGTCCTGAACCGCCGCCGGGTCGTCCCTTTATATAGAGAGGTTGATGCCCCGGCGGCTCTCAGAGTTCCGGCCGGCTTATAACAGTGTCCGGCTCGGACTCTTAGCTATTCTTGCCTTACACTACAAGTCTTGCCATAACGGCGGTTCATCACTATGGGCCTTGAGCCGCCTCCGGGTCTTAAGCCCATTATTGACCTGCCTTCCGCAAGCTTGGTACTGGGCTTCACGTGATGGTCATTATAACATAACCCGGTCCCTCCTGGGCGGGTGACTCCAATAGTTATATCCTCAACAGGTACAGTATCGCGATAACAGACACCTTAATGCCTGTAGATCATACGGAGCCAGGAGCATGCAACAAATCAATTGAATGAAGGTATTAAAAGAGTTTAACAGAGATGGAAAAAGAACAACTGCAGCTCATGGTTCTAACTCAGGCAAAGCCAAGAAGAACAAGTATCACAGCAACGTGTGATTCTTATTCAGGGAAAAAGGATAGGCGCCGTGGCAACTCGAACAGATAACTCCCTATACACCTAGGACAAGAACAAACAACAGAAGTGCTGCAGAATGAACTCCAGAGGCACAGAAATGCTGCAAAATAACCGATGCCTACGCTCGTACTCCTGAAATGCTCTCAGTTCTCAGTTTCTCACCGCAACGACTTCCGTGCTGAGCAGGCATCAGTTATTTCTAGTTAAGCTCCAGAAGAAGCAGAAAAAAAATTTAGAGAGATTCCAATCAAACAATTATTTCAGGAGTACCAGCGTCTTTGTGGGGAGCCAGTACTACAGTCAGCTCACACACCCCGTCATTGCTATTTAACAGTTCAGACTTCAGACTGGTGGTGGAACCATGGAAGAAGACATGTCTTTCAAATCAAGAACTGGAAAAACATCGTGCGACATTATCTTGATTTTCCATTTAGTGGCTAGCATCCACAACAAAGAGCAAATTTAATGGCTAATATAATCTTGCTCTAGAAGACTAGAACTAGACATCATGGCGAGCACTCGAATTGGAGCAGTCAATTCAAACTTAAGGAAGATCACTAGTACGGTATCTTCTACTTAAACGGCCCGACATTTTCTACCTCGTGAATTTTGTTGAACAAACCCAGAGCCCCGCGTACAAAAGATTAAGAGATGAATCCCAGCAGCGGTGTGGCACCAAATGAGCTCAAGAAAAAATACTAGATGCAAACTGAGATGTAACATGAACAATTAAGCCAGACCATGAAAAAATCGCATTGAGTGCAGACACCAATATATGTAAGCCACAGCCGCAGCCACAGGCCATGGAAATCTCATCGAATGCAGAAATAACAGTTAATCGTTCAGATAACAACACAAGCAAGTCAAAGCAACAGTAGAGCTAGGTAAGTCACATTACATGCAGGTGCAGATAACTACATTTTACATATCCAAGTCACGAGAAGTCTCAGTTCATCGGTGTTGCTAAACCCACAACCCTCTGTTGCTGAACCCTAAATCTCCAACACTCCAAAAAAAAGCTGCTAACAATGCCACATTAGTTCCCTTCACAAGGAATAAGCCATTCGAACGATAAAATGCTCTAGCAGCTAATGCAAACGCTCCATCGATACCGGCTTATAAGAGATAAACAGGTCGCCAATAGAAAGATCAGACGCTTCGTCATACCTCCAAACTTGACCTGCCGCACGTCCACGGACCTCCAAGGAAGCGTTCCTTATCTTCACAGGTACATCTGGCTCCTCGTCTTCCATGAAGATGCCAAACATAGGATCTTGTATCCTAGCATTCTCATGGTCTAAAATCAAATTGGGGAGCTCACCATGGTACAGAATGATAGGCCCATGATCTTCATCCTTCATGTCTGTGCAGTACTCTCTTGTGAGCGTGCCGACATCCGGATGGCTCTCCTCATGATCCATGGACAGCAGCCATACGTCCGCCTTCTGGAACAACACGGCGGCACACTGCATGCATGTGTAGATGACCCTCGCGCCCACCACATCGCCCCGTTCATGCGGCATTTTTGACGAGTTCTCGGTACTCCGTGGGCGGTTCCGCAATGCCGCAGCACCTCACCGTCCTCCTCAAGGTGTTGTTTCTGGCTGTTGAGTAACGTGATCCTATTAGGAAAATAGGAAACATAAGATAAACTTGGAAGTATTCTGGTTTGTCTTGTACTTCAAGTAGACCATGTACTCCTATACATATGCCCACGAGGCTCAAGCAATACAACAACTATTCCACCAAATCCCTCTCTCCCTTCTAACATGGTATTAGCCTAATCTCGATCCAAACCCTAGCCGTCGCCGCTTCTGCACCGCGCCGCCCCCGGGACGGTCGATCTCCATGATCGCCACCGGGGGCCGCGCCGCCCGTACCTAGGGTTCGTCCGCCGGTCTTGTTGACCGGCTGCCCTGGAGAGTCTTTTCCCCGAGCCCTTGCTCCGGGATTTTCTCTCTCCCGCTGGTCATCTTGATCGGCGGTTTCTTTTTGGTCTTCCGATCTAATCTTGATCGGTTTGCGTCGCCGACTGCCGCGTCATGCGGCGGCCCATCACCGCCGCCGTTCGCGCGCGGCCCGCCCGTCGACCTACGCCGGCCGTCACCGCCCTGCTCCGACCGGGACTCCTGCATCACCCCGACCCGGCGGCCAATCATAGCCGCCCTGCCGCCCGCCGTCGCCGGCTTCATCTCGGACTCCGCCGCCACCACGCCTCCACCGAGCGGCGTCCGCGACCTCGCGCGGGATCGGATTGATCACCCGCTCGCCGCCGCGATCCGCCTCATCTACATCGCGTGACCGACCTGGCCCGTCGGTTATGCGCGCCTCCGCAGGTCCCGTGAAGATCGTCCACGAGTTCAGCGCGCCCCTCCACCGATCGAGCAATGGGCTGCCGCTGCGTCGCGCCGTCGGGCCGCAGCGCCGCTGCCCGTGGTTCTTTTCTCGGCTGCACCGACCCGCGTCACCGCCGGGTTGCTCCTTCAGGTCGTAGTGTCGCGGCCCGCAGTCTCCCGCCGCCCCGAGGCCGTCCGCTCCAGGCCGTCCCGTGGCTGGACCGACCCTCATGCCGCCGCTGCGTCGCCCCATCTGGACATAGCGAGCGTGGCACGCGGTCCACGCCGCCGTCCTAAGGCCGTCCCCGCGGCTGCTTCGACTCGCGAACCGCCGTTGCGTCGCCCCTTCGGGCTGCAGCGTCGCGGCCTGCGGTCCCCACCGCCACCCCGAGGTCTTCCCGCCGTCGCCCCGAACCGCCTGCCGCCGCTGTTTCGCCCCTTCGGGCCCTAGCAGCGGCCCGCGGTCTACTTCGCCGTCCCCGCGCGTCGACTTCCCGTGGTATGCGCCGTGCCATCTCCCTTGGCGCGGGAACGCCACCGTCCGCGCCGGACTTCGTCATGCTGTCGGGTTCTTCGCCTACTTTGAGCACCGCCGCCGTGCTCCTAACCTAGCCGCCGCCGGCGCTACACACGTAGCCACCGCCGCCGCTACCCACGTAGCCGCCGCCGCCGCCGCCCGTCCACCTCCTTCGTCTTCGTCCAGGGCCAGCCCATCGCCAGCGTCGCCGTCATCTACCTCGACCACTTCATCTACTCCGACAACCGCGGGCGACATCGGCCTCGCTCCGATTGGCGCCACAACCGTCGTCGAGTTCTTCTCTGCTGGCCCGTCCGACTTCTCCGACATGGTGTACAGCTCGTGCAGTTCCCTCATCTACGCATGCCCGGTGCTGCCAACACCGATGCGTGCCTTCGTGCACGACATATCCGCGGGCCTGGCAAGCCTGGTGCGACGCTTCGTCAACTTCTTCTTCGTCCGTCTACGCATGCCCGGTGCTGGCAACATTGGTGCGTGCCTTCATCCACGATGTATACCCGGGCTTGGCAAACCCGCCGCGACGCGTCGTCAACAACATCTTCTTCCCGGCGCACCACTACTTCGACACCACTGCGCCCATGCTAACTCAGCGTCTCCTTGCGCCCGTGGCTCCACGACGACTTCCTCGATACCGGCCACCCCGACTCGACATCGACCACGGCATTCTTCGCACGACTACCTCGACCACGGCTCCACCACCCACGCTCTCGGCTACCTCGACAACGACACAAAGGGCTACCGCCTTGCTTGAGCAACCTCGTCGGTTTTCACTCCAGCTATGACTCTGCGATGCATCGACCGTTATGACTGTAGGGGGGTGTCCGTTGGCTTGCCTTCGGATTATTCTCCAGTCTCACCGTCTGCATCGCTACCGCTGTGACTGCGGGGGGGGGGGGGGGGGTTGAGTATAAGATTATTAGGAAGTATAGGATAGACTAGGATTTGGTCCTGGCTTGTCTTGTACTCCAAGTTAGTCATTGTACTCCTATATATATGCCCACGAGGCTCAAGCAATACATAAAAAATATTCCACCAATCCATCTATGCCCTTCTAACACTGGCAACGTCCATTTGAAGCGCCTAGTACTCGCTAGAGGCTGGGCCGTTTACTTCGTCCGACAGCCACACGAGCTCCACCCCGTTGAGGTCTGTAAGACAATACGTTTGGGGGAACCGGCTAAACCCTCTAGGGGTGGCCTATCACATATATATAATGAAGGGGTACAACGTTACATCCTACGTACACATATACGGGAACTATACGGTCTAACACCCTCCCTCAATCTTAGCCACTTCCTAAAGAATCTAGAAGGGTAAGATTGCGCCGATAAGTCTCGAACTGTGGTAGAGGCAATAGCTTGGTGAAGATGTCTGCAAGTTGATCCTTGGAAGAGATGAACTTGATCTGTAGTTGCTTCTGAGATACACATTCCCGTACAAAATGATAGTCAACTTCAATGTGTTTCGTTCGGGCATGAAATACCGGATTAGCAGACAGGGATGTAGTACTGATGTTGTCACACCAAAGAATAGGAGACTGTGATTGAGATATACCCAATTCCTGAAGCAAAGACTATATCCAGATAATTTCTGCAGTTGCATTAGCCATAGCCTTATACTCAGCTTCAGTACTGCTATGCGAAACAGTAGCTTCTTTCCGAGCACTCCAGGCGATCAAGGTAGAACAAGAGAACACAACATAGCCCCCCGTGGATCGCCTGTCATCCGGACTGCTAGCCCAGTCCGCATCAGAATAAGCCGAGATGACCCCAGAGGGGTTCGGTCGAATGTGCAAACCATAGGACAACGTGAAGCGAATATAGCACAAAATGCGCTTAACCGCAGACCAATGAGTGTCACGAGGTGCCTGGAGATACTGACATACTTTGTTGACAGCAAAGGAAATATCTGGACGTGTGATCGTCAAGTACTGAAGCTCACCAACAATACTCCTATACTGTGTCGCATCAGCAGAAGTCAGAAGCTCACCATCTACAGGAGTGATCTTGTCAGTGATAGACATAGGTGTAGTAGTCGGTTTGCACTTAAGCATCCCAGCCCGCTGCAACAAATCCAAAGAGTACTTCTTTTGCATCATAACAAGACCATCAGAACCGAAAGCAACTTCCACACCAAGGAAGTAGTGAAGCTTCCCAAGACCTTTGACCGCAAAGTCAGCACCAAGAGACCGAACAAGAGCAGCAGCAGCCGACGGAGAGGAACTGACAAGTATAATATCACCCACATAGACCAGCAAATACATAGTAACTTCGGGCCTTTGTAGAAGAAATAATGAAGAGTCAGCAGCCGATGATGCAAAACCATGAGCACGAAGAGCTGTCGCAAGACGAGCATGCCAAGCACGAGGAGCCTGCTTCAGATCATAGAGTGCTTTGGTGAGACGACACAAATAATCAGGACGATCAGGATCAGAAAAATGGGGGGGGGGATGCCGCATGTAGACCTCCTCCTCCAGTTCACCATGGAGGAAGGCATTCTGCACATCAAGCTGACAGAGGGACCAACCCCGAGTAACTACAAGAGAGAGAAGAAGCCTGATAGTAGTAGGTTTAACCACTGGACTGAAGGTGTCTTCATAGTCAAGACCATAACGCTGCCGAAAACCTCGGGCAACCAGCCGCGCCTTGTAGAACTCAATAGACCCATCAGAGTGCTTCTTCACTTTAAAAACCCATTTAGAGTCGATGATATTAACACGGGGTGGTTGCGGAACAAGAGTCCATGTCTTGTTACGAAGAAGAGCATGGTACTCCTATTCCATGGCCTCTCTCCAATGAGGTATACTCAGAGCGGCTTGATACGTACGAGGCTCAGAGGCCGGATCCGCACGAGCAGCAGCCAGACATGCATCCAACCAAGCAACAGTACCATCATGACGCTGTTTGGGCTGAAAAACACCACTGCGGCTCCGCGTATGTGGTCGTTGAGGAGCCACGGGAGCCACAGGAGCCGGAGAAGGCTCAGTCGATACTGGACTGAGCGACAACGGTGGCGATGACGATGGCGACGGCGATGGAGATGCCTCGGCCAGCGACGGAGATGCCTCAGCCAGCACAGGGAAGAGCGCTCCTGAGCCAGGTGAGCTCGGCCCAGGCTAGCACGACCTAGGTGTCGGTGTCAAAACTGGCGGATCTCGTCGTAGGGGTCCTAAGCTAGGCGTGTTGGAGCGATGGTAACATGGACACGGGATTTTACCCAGCTTCGGGCTCTCTCGAAGAGATAATACCCTACATGCTGCTTTTGATTGTATTCATATGAGTGTAGTACAGAGTACATGTATCTACCACGAGATTGTAGTAATGAATATGAGATTATCTATTGACTAGCCTGGCCTCGGTTTATATAACACACCGGAGGCCAAGGGTTTTAGGAGAGTCCTTGTCTTGAGCGCCAAGTCTTGTGGAGTCTTCCTTGTATGCGGCATGGACTGTCCGAACTGGCCCAATAGTGAACCGCCATGGGGGTCCTCGGCCCGATCCAGCTGGTCGGGAGACGACGTGGCGAGTACCCCCTAGTCCAGGACACCGTTAGTAGCCCCCTGAACCGGTCTTTAAGTTGGGGACGCTCCTCGATTCTTCCGAACTGTTTTTCATCTTTGGTCGTCGGTCTTGAAAACTGGTTCAACAAATCTTCTCATCTTCGATCTGGAGGATCGCCGAAGTGAATCCGAAGAGTTTACACGTCGGGTATCCGAGGAGCCCCTTTAAGTTATCGGCCTTTATCAACGCCTTGTTATTTTTTACGCCACACTGATACGTCTCCAACGTATCTATAATTTTTTATTGTTCCATCCTATTATATTATCCGTTTTGGATGTTCAATGGGCTTTATTATACACATTTATATTATTTTTGGGACTAACCTATTAACCGGAGGCCTAGCCCAAATTGCTGTTTTTTTGCCTATTTCAATATTTCGAAGGAAAGGAATATCAAACGGAGTCCAAACGGAATGAAACCTTTGGGAACGTGATTTTCTGAACTAACGTGATGCAGAGGACTTGGAGTGGACGTCAAGCAATCAACTAGGAGGCCATGAGGCAGGGGGCGCGCCTACCCCTGGGCGCGCCCTCCACCCTCGTGGGCCCCTCATGGCTCCACCGACCTACTTCTTCCTCCTATATATACCTACGTACCCCGAAAACATCAGGGGAGGAGCCAAAACCCTATTTCCACTGCCGCAACCTTCTGTACCCGTGAGATCCCATCTTGGGGCCTTTTTCGGCGCTCCGCCGGAGGGGGCATTGATCACGGAGGGCTTCTACATCAACACCATAGCCTCTCCGATGATGTGTGAGTAGTTTACCTCAGACCTTCGGGTCCATAGTTATTAGCTAGATGGCTTCTTCTCTCTCTATGGATCTCAATACGAAGTTCTCCTCGATTCTCTTGGAGATCTATTCGATGTAATCTTCTTTTGCGGTGTGTTTGTCAAGATTTGATGAATTGTGGGTTTATGATCAAGATTATCTATGAACAATATTTGAATCTCCTTTGAATTCTTTTATGTATGATTGGTTATCTTTGCAAGTCTCTTTGAATTATCAGTTTGGTTTGGCCTACTAGATTGATCTTTCTTGCAATGGGAGAAGTGCTTAGCTTTGGGTTCAATCTTGCGTTGCTCGATCCCAGTGACAGTAGGGGAAACGACACGTATTGTACTGTTGCCATCAAGGATAAAAAGATGGGGTTTATATCATATTGCATGAGTTTATCCCTCTACATCATGTCATCTTGCTTAAAGCGTTACTCCGTTCTTATGAACTTAATACTCTAGATGCATGCTGGATAGCGGTCGATGTGTGGAGTAATAGTAGTAGATGCAGGCAGGAGTCGGTCTACTTGTCACGGGCGTGATGCCTATATACATGATCATACCTAGATATTCTCATAACTATGCTCAATTCTATCAATTGCTCGATAGTAATTTGTTTACCCACCGTAATACTTATGCTCTTGAGAGAGAAGCCACTAGTGAAACCTATGGCCCCCGGGTCTATTCTCTATCATATTAATCTATCGTTATTTCTATTACCGTTTATTTTGCTTTCTTTACTTTTAGTCTTTATCATAAAAATACCAAAACTTATCATCTCTATCAGATCTCACTTTTGCAAGTGGCCGTGAAGGGATTGACAACCCCTTTATCGCGTTGGTTGCAAGGTTCTTATTTGTTTGTGTAGGTGTGTGGGACTTGAGCGTGGTCTCCTACTCGATTGATACCTTGGATCTCAAAAACTGAGGGAAATACTTATGCTAGTTTACTGCATCACACCCTTTCCTCTTCAAGGGAAAACCAACGCAGTGCTCAAGACGTAGGAAGAAGGATTTCTGGCGCCGTTGCCGGAGAGTCTACGCACAAGTCAAGACATACCAAGTACCCATCACAAACTCTTATCCCTCGCATTACATTATTTGCCATTTGCCTCTCGTTTTTCTCTCCCCCACTTCACCCTTGCCGTTTTATTCGCCCTCTCTTTCTGTCCGCCTCTTTTCCGCTTTGTTCTTGTTTGCGCGTGTGTTGGATTGCTTGCTTGTCACGATGGATCAAGACAACACTAAATTGTGTGACTTTGCCAATACCAACAATAATGATTTTCTTAGCACTCCGATTGCTCCTTTTACCGAAGCTGAATCTTGTGAAATTAATGTTGCTTTGCTGAATCTTGTCATGAAAGATCAATTCGCCGACCTTCCTAGTGAAGATGCCGCTACCCATCTAAATAGCTTTGTTGATTTGTGTGATATGCAAAAGAAGAAATATGTGGATAATGATATTGTTAAATTAAAGCTATTTCCGTTTTCTCTTAGAGAAAGTGCTAAAACTTGGTTTTCATCTTTGCCTAAAAATAGTATTGATTCTTGGAATAAGTGCAAAGATGCTTTTATCTCTAAGTATTTTCCTCCCGCTAAGATCATCTCTCTTAGAAACGATGTTATGAATTTTAAGCAACTTGATCATGAACATGTTGCACAAGCTTGGGAGAGGATGAAGTTAATGAGACGTAATTGCCCTACTCATGGTTTGAATTTGTGGATGATTATACAAAAAATTTATGCCGGATTGAATTTTGCTTCTAGAAACCTTTTAGATTCGGCCGCGGGATGCACTTTTATGAAAATCACTTTAGGAGAAGCTACTGAACTCCTAGATAATATTATGGTTAATTTTTCTCAATGGCACACTAAAAGGTCTACTAGTAAAATGGTTCATGTGATTGAAGAAATTAATGTTTTGAGTGGAAAGATGGATGAACTTATGAAATTGTTTGCTAATAAGAGTGTTTATTCTGATCCTAATGATATGCCTTTATCTACTTTGATTGAGAAAAATAATGAATCTATGGATGTGAATTTTGTTGATAGGAATAATTTTGGTAACAACGCGTATAAAGGAAACTTTAATCCTAGGCCGTTCCCTAGTAGTTCCTCTAATAATTATGGTAATTCCTACAACAATCCTTATGGAAATTTTAATAATTTGCCCTCTGATTTTGAGACTAGTGTTAAAGAGTTTATGAATTCACAAAAGAATTTCAATACTTTGCTTGAAGAAAAATTGCTTAAGGTTGACGAATTGGCTAGGAATGTGGATAGAATTTCTCTTGATGTTGATTCTTTCAAGCTTAGATCTATTCCACCTAAGCATGATATCAATGAGTCTCTCAAAGCCATGAGAATTTCCATTGATGAGTGCAAAGAAAGAACCGCTAGGATATGTGCTAAGAAAGATTGCTTTGTGAAGGCGTGTTCTTCTAGTTTTTATGAGAATAAAGATGAAGATCTAAAAGTTATTGATGTGTCTCCTATTAAATCTTTGTTTTGCAATGTGAATCTTGATAATGATCGGACTGGAGATGAGTCAACTTTAGTTAAAAGGCGTCCAAAAAATTCGGAGTTTTTAGATCTTCATGCAAACATTGGTAAAAGTGGGATTGAAGAGGTTAAAACTTTAGATAGCAATGAACCCACTATTTTGGATTTCAAGGAATTTAATTATGATAATTGCTCTTTGATAGATTGTATTTACTTGTTGCAATCCGTGCTAAATTATCCTCATGCTTATAGCCAAAATAAAGCCTTTACTAAACATATCGTTGATGCTTTGATGCAATCTTACGAAGAAAAACTTAAGTTGGAAGTTTCTATCCCTAGAAAACATTATGATGAGTGGGAACCAACAATTAAAATTAAAGATCATGAATGCTATGCTTTGTGTGATTTGGGTGCTAGTGTTTCCACGATCCCAAAAACTTTGTGTGATTTGCTAGGTTTCCGTGAATTTGATGATTGTTCTTTAAACCTGCATCTTGCGGATTCTACTATCAAGAAACCCATGGGAAGAATTAATGATCTTCTTATTGTTGCAAATAGGAACTATGTGTCCGTAGATTTTATTGTTCTTGATATAGATTGCAATCCTTCATGTCCTATTATTCTTGGTAGACCTTTCCCTACAATGATTGGTGCAATTATTGATATGAAGGAAAGGAATATTAGATTCCAATTTCCGTTAAGGAAAGGCATGTAACACTTCCCTAGAAAGAAGATTAAATTACCTTATGAATCTATTATGAGAGCCACTTATGGATTGCCTACCAAAGATGGCAATACCTAGATCTATCCTCGCTTTTATGCCTAGCTAGGGGCGTTAAACGATAGCGCATGTTGGGAGGCAACCCAATTTTATTTTAATTTTGTTCCTTTTTATTTCTGTTTAGTAATAAATCTTTGATCTAGCCTCTGGTTAGATGTGCTTTTATGTTTTAATTAGTGTTTGTGCCAAGCTAAACCTATAGGATCTTCTTGGATGATAGTTATTTGATCTTGCTGAAAATTCCAGAAACTTTCTGTTCACGAATTTTTTTGTTAAAAATCACCAGAACGTGATAAAATGCTGATTCCAATTGCAGTAGATCAATAAACAAATTATCTAGGTCTTCCTATTTTGGTAGATTTTTCTGAGTTTCAGAAGTTTGTGTTTGATACAGATTACTACAGACTGTTCTGTTTTTGACAGATTCTGTTTTTCGTGTGTTGTTTGCTTATTTTGATGAATGTATGGCTAGTAAAAGAGCTTATAAACCATAGAGAAGTTGGAATACAGTAGGTTTAACACCAATATAAATAAATAATGAGTTCATTACAGTACCTTGAAGTGGTGTTTTGTTTTCTTTCGCTAACGGAGCTCACGAGATTTTCTGTTAAGTTTTGTGTTGTGAAGTTTTCAAGTTTTGGATGAAGATTTGATGGATTATGGAACAAGGATTGGCAAGAGCCTAAGCTTGGGGATGCCCAAGGCACCCCAAGGTAAAATTCAAGGACAACCAAAAGCCTAAGCTTGGGGATGCCCCGGAAGGCATCCCCTCTTTCGTCTTCGTCTATCGGTAACTTTACTTGGGGCTATATTTTTATTCACCACATGATATGTGTTTTGCTTGGAGAGTCTTGTATGATTTGAGTCTTTGCTTTTTAGTTTACCACAATCATCCTTGCTGTAGACACCTTTTGAGAGAGACACACATGATTCGGAATTTGTTAGAATACTCTATGTGCTTCACTTATATCTTTTGAGCTATATAGTTTTTGCTCTAGTGCTTCACTTATATCTTTTAGAGCACAGTGGTGGTTTTTATTTTATAGAAATTATTGATCTCTCATGCTTCACTTATATTATTTTGAGAGTCTTAAACAGCATGGTAATTTGCTTTAATTGTGAAATTAATCCGAATGTGATAGGCATCCAAGATGAGCATAATAAAAACTTCCATATTGAGTTCATTGAATATCATGAGAAGTTTGATACTTGATAAGTGTTTTGACATATAAAGGTAGTAATATTAGACTGTGCTAGTTGAGTAATTGTGAAATTGAGAAATACTTGTGTTAAGGTTGGCAAGTCCCGTAGCATGCACGTATGGTAAAAGTTGTGTGACAATTTTGACACATAAGGTGTTCTTTTATTGCTTTCCTTAAGAGTGGCGGTCGGGGACGAGCGATGGTCTTTTCCTACCAATCTATCCCTCTAGGGGCTGCGTAGTAGTACTTTTCTTTGAGGGCTAATAAAATTTTGCAATAAGTATATGAGTTCTTTATGACTAATGTGAGTCCATGGATTATACGCACTCTCAACCTTCCACAATTTTCTAGCCTCTACGGTACCGTGCATTGCCCTTTCTCACCTGGAGAATTGGTGCAAACTTCGCTGGTGCATCCAAACCCGTGATATGATACGCTCTATCACACATAAACCTCCTTATATCTTCCTCAAAACAGGCACCATACCTACCTATCATGGCATTTCCATAGCCATTTCGAGATATATTGCCATGCAACTTACCACTGTTACGTTTATTATGACACGCTCCATCATTGTAATATTGCTTTGCATGATCATGTAGTTGACATCGTATTTGTGGCAAAGCCACCTTTCATAATTTTTTATACATGTCACTCTTGATTCATTGCATATCCCGGTACACCGCCGGAGGCATTCACATAGAGTCATATTTTGTTCTAAGTATTGAGTTGTAAATCTTGAGTTGTAAGTAATAAAAGTGTGATGATCATCATTATTAGAGCACTGTACCATGTGAGGAAAGGATGATGAAGACTATGCTTCCCCCACAAGTCGGGATTAGATTCCGGACTAAAAAAAAGGAGCCAAAGAAAAGAAAAAGAGAAGGCCCAACAAAAAAAGAAAAACGAGAAAAAAGAGAGAAAAAGAGAGAAGGGACAATGTTACTATCCTTTTTCCACACTTGTGCTTCCAAGTAGCACCGTGATCTTCATGATAGAGAGTCTCCTATGTTGTCACTTTCATATACTAGTGGGAATTTTTCATTATAGAACTTGGCTTGTATATTCCAATGATGGGCTTCCTCAAAATGCTCTAGGTCTTCGTGAGCAAGCAAGTTGGATGCACACTGATGTCTACTACACAACCTTCTTCTTATAGACGTTGTTGGGCCTCCAAGTGCAGAGGTTTGTAGGACAGTAGCAAATTTCCCTCAAGTGGATGACCTAAGGTTTATCAATCCGTGGGAGGCGTAGGATGAAGATGGTCTCTCTCAAGCAACCCTGCAACCAAATAACAATGAGTCTCTTGTGTCCCCAACGCACCCAATACAATGGTAAATTGTATAGGTGCACTAGTTCGGCGAAGAGATGGTGATACAAGTGCAATATGGATGGTAGATATAAGTTTTTGTAATCTGAAAAATATAAAAACAGCGAGGTAACTAATGATAAAAGTGAGCACAAACGGTATTGCAATGCTAGGAAGCAATGCCTAGGGTTCATACTTTCATTAGTGCGAGTTCTCTCAACAATAATAACATAACTGGATCATATAACTATCCCTCAACATGCAACAAAGAGTCACTCCAAAGTCACTAATAGCGGAGAACACACGAAGCGATTATTGTAGGGTACGGAACCACCTCAAAGTTATCCTTTCTGATCGATCTATTCAAGAGTCCGTTGTAAAATAACACGAAGCTATTCTTTCTGTTCGATCTATCATAGAGTTCGTACTAAAATAACACCTTAAGACACAAATCAACCAAAACCCTAATGTCACCTAGATACTCCAATGTCACCTCAACTATCCGTGGGTATGATTATACGATATGCATCACAAAATCTCAGATTCATCTATTCAACCAACACAAAGAACTTCAACGAGTGCCCCAAATTTCTACCGGAGAGTCAAGACGAAAACGTGTGCCAACCCCTATGCATAAGGTCACAAACGGAACCCGCAAGTTGATCACCAAAACATACATCAAGTGGATCACGTGAATATCCCATTGCCACCACAGATAAGCACATGCAAGACATACATCAAGTGTTCTCAAATCCTTAAAGACTCAATCCGATAAGATAACTTCAAAGGGAAAAGTCAATCCATTACAAGAGAGTAGAGGGGGAGAAACATCCAAAACAGATAATATAATAGCATGAATACTTCATAAATTATAGATACGTTGGAGACGTATAAGCATCCCCAAGCTTAATTCCTGCTCGTCCTCGATTAGGTAAATGATAAAAGAAATAATTTATGAAGTGTGAATGCTAGCAGGTGCACAAGTTTGATCAATGATAATTTCAATCACCTTTTCTAGCATCATTATATGTCATAATAGTAGCTCATATCATAAAGCTTCTCATGATCAAGTAATAAGCTATTCACATGTTAAAGTATAGATCATAAACTTTCTTGAAAACTAACAAACAGTTCTCAATCATCAAACAATTGCAATTCATCTTATTTTCAGGAAGGGTCTATGTTAGAGCTTTGATTTAGCAAATCCCACATACTCAACTACCATATAGTCTTCCATGATTTCTACCACTCAAAGCATATTTTTAGAACAAATAGCATCCATCAAACACAGAGAACGATAGTGGCTTAATGTTTCGCCTCCCAACTTATTTATCATATAGATAATTGTCAACAATAATAATTCATGATCAAATATATTTGAATGGCCATATATGCTTAGATCTTTCTCCACCACATGATGCTCGCACTATAAAAAATAGACACATCCGTGACATTTTGGGCCGAATGAAAATCTTTTCTGTCATACTTATGACACTTCTATGACGATAATTGTGACAGAACACGGTATCATCATAGATGTGGTGGGGTCCTACTTCAATGACAAAAAATCATGATAGAAAATGGGCTTGTCATCCTGGGCGGGCCGGAGACGTAGCTGCATGACATTCTTTAGGCCGTCCATGACGGAAAAAACCGTGGTAGAAGCGAGGGCGAGGAAAATACCGGGGTGTTCCTGGTTACGGTGGGTGGTCGGGGCCGAGCGATGCGCGTTTCTCTCGTACACGCACGCGCGTGGGTGCGAGGCGTTGGGCTTTAACTGAACCCGAGCGAGGCGTTGGGCTCTAACTGAACCCGAGCGATTGCACTGCAGGCTACGCGCTACTGAACCCGAGCGATCGATCCATGGCTGTTAACTGAACCCGATCGAGCGATTCCTTCGCTACTGCTGCTAACTGAAGCTGATCGATGCTGCCTCTGGATGAACAGTGAGCGTTGCTGGGGGAGGGGGGAGGGTTGGATCAACAGTTCCTGGTGGGGGTGGATGAACAGGACCCCGTGGCGTTGCCTCTGGATGAACAGGACCCCAATCGATCGAGCCGGTTGGGGCTGGATGAACAGGACCCCGTGGAGGGCAGGATGAACAGGACCACCCCATGGAGGGCAGGATGAACAGTAGACGGTGGAGGGCTGGATGAACAGTAGCCCGTGGAGGGGTGGTTGAACAGGAGCCCGTGGAGAGGGTTGGTTGAATAGTAGCCGGTGGAGTAGCGCGCGGTGGAGGCTGGATGAACAGGAGCCCGTGGATGAACAGTTGAGGTGGAGGCTGCAGGAGGTCGATGGTGGATGAACAGTAGCCCGTGGAGGCTGGAGGGGGTCGATGGTGGAGATGAACAGTATCCCGTGGAGTCCCGTTTTGCGGTACGCCACACCCCTCCCGACGAACAGGACCCCCGTTTCGACCGTAGCGCTCCAACACAAGTCTGTTTCCTCTGTTTTGTGGTACGCCACACCCCTCCCGATCAACAGGACCTCCGTTTCGACCGTAGGAGGTCCGTTTCGTCCGTTTTGCGGTACGCCAGACCCCTCCCGATGAACAGGATCCCGTTTCAAACATGGCCTGTCGAACACAAGGCCGTTTCCTCCGTTCTGCGGTACGCCAAGCCTCGTTTCCATCAGCTGTTCCGACCAAGCCCTCCCAATGAACACGACGAGGCATTCCGTTCCGACCCAGCTGGTTGGCTCCCCATGAACACGACGACGACGCAGTTTCTCCGTTGCGACCCAGCCATGTACACGAGCCCTGGCCGTACGTATGTGCGAGTAGGCGTTCGAGACCCTGCCCGTATGTATGTACGTGGCCGTATTTTCTTTCTTGCACACTGGCTATACGTACGTGTACATGCTACGTACGCGCCTCTACTACGACACGTGCGCGCCTCTACATCGACCAGTATGTACGTACACGTTCGCGACCAGAATGACAACGCTACGTACGCTTCGACCAGGTGGGTCCCGACTGTCAGGCACTTCCTTGCGTGCGAAGATGTAGTTGGTGGGTTCCAACAGTCACGGGGGCGAATCAATTTTTCTGCCCGGACGCACTTCCTTGCGTGCGAAGATGTAGCTGGTGGGTCCCAGCAGTCAGGGGGAAACGTTTTTTCACGCAATACGGTGGCCCGTCCGGTGGGTCCCAGCAGTCAGGGGGGAAACTTCTTTTTGTGAAATACGGTGGCCCGTCCGGTGTGTCCCTACTGTCAGGTGGAGGAATCATTATTTTCCGCGTAATAAGGAGGCACTTCCTTGCTGCCGTCGTGGACCCAGCTGTCAGCCTCTCCACATACAGTCCATGTCCGATGGAAGCCGTTCCTTGACCACGTTGACCATGCCGCGTTCCGTTGCATGCATGCGTCCATGGGCGCGGTGCGTCCCCACTGTCAGCCGCTCACGTACAGTCATCTTCCGATGACTCTCGGTTGTTGACCACACCGTGCCGAGCGCACCAAAGGCCGGTGGACGACGGCGAGGCCCCAGACTGGAATGACCCATAGATGGGGAAGACGGGGCAGTGGAGTCGCAGATGGAGAGGAGTGGGAAACTTGACTGGTTCGGGTGTGCGGCAGCACAGCCGTGGTGCCGCCCACAGGAGACAGGAGCAAGAACAGAGGTTGAAGAAGGAGCACGGCCGTTGGATTAACATCCAACGGTCCAGCTGCTAGAATCATTTGTTGATTAAGTTGACAAAGCCCTGCTTACACGTCGCCTAGTAGGCCCACAAGTCAGCCACCAAATCTGACGGGTCCTAGCTGTCAACGGGAGGAATAATTTTTTTCGCATAACAAGGAGGCTCTTCCTTCCATGCGAAGATACAGCCAGTGGGTCCCAGCTGTCAGGTGGAGGAAACATTTTTTTCAGCTTAATAAGGAGGAACTTTCCTTGCATGCGACCATGGACCTCGTGGGTCGCAGCCGTCAGGCTCTCCACGTACAGTCCTCTTCCGATGACTCTCGTTTGTTGACCACGCCGCACCGAGCGCAGCGAGGCGGTGGACGACGGCGAGGCCCCGGACGGGAACGACTCGGAGATGGGAAGACGCGACAGTGGAGTCGCAGATTGAGTGGAGGAGAAGGGTTATAACTGGTTCTGGTGCAGCGCGGGGCTGCAGTCGGTGGAGAATAACAGGAGGTGTGGAGGGGTGGAGGGATAGCCTGGCCGGCGGTGGGGTAGCACTTCACAGCGATGCGTGCTAAGCAGAGCTGCTAGCCGCCGGAGGCCGGACCAGGCGGTCCCGGCGACGCTAGAGGAAGAAGACGAGAGATTGAAGGTGCATGCCGACCAAGTTGACAACGCCCTGCGTATGCTTCGACCTATTGGCCCACATGTCAGCCTGCAAAAATGTGGCATATATTTAACCCATGTTTTCTAGAATGTACAGTCCATTTGCTGGGCTGGGTGAACAAATAATTTCGCGTCAATGCGGCCCATTTATATTATCAAAGAAATCCCAGCCCATTTGCACTTCCTTCAAATACATGAATTAGCTGGGCTCGTTAATTATATATATAATGTTATGTTAGAAGGAGCAATTAATATCAAAAATAAATCGGAGAGGCACATTTTTTATATACATAATTAACAAATTAGCGAGTTATTGCTCAAAATAAAATTGAGCGCGTTATTATTACATTGGTCCTTAAAATCTTCGCAAGCTTTTGTACGCAATCACCTGGATTTTCCTTGCCTGTGAGTCAAAAACAACCAGGATTTTCCTTGCCAACTTCTGTTAAACATTTACTTTTATAAGTTAATAACACGTGGGATGTTTTTATAATGTATATATAAGTCTCTATAAAATATACGATAATAGTAATAATATAAATATATATAATGTGGTTAAAAAAATACATTGGGCTGCCGATCTTTAAGAAAAAGCCCATAGGACAGTATGGACCTCAAAAAATAAGTTGAAACCAATGTCACCGTATGTCGTGGGTTACGCATGTTAAAATACAAAACCTAGGCCTAGCTGATACTTGTTCGCCCTCTGGAAAAAATGATACCAGATCCCCGAGCGAACTGGATTATAGAGGGGGCCGACGGCACGACTGAAGAAGCACATCAGGAGCGATTTCTTCTTCTTCAGTGGATGGCTCTCGATGGCGTTTTTTACTTGCCTTTGCACCATACAACTTGTATTTTTAGCCTCCCAGTTCGTGGTGGACCAGCAACCCATTTGCTGGGCGGGCCAACCTACAGAAACCAGCACTCGATTTTTCATCAAGCCCCAAAAACAATGTTTGTTTTGAGGCTGAAAACATTACGGCAGGGGTTGAGCGAGGGAGGGGGCAAGACAGAGCAAAAAGATTAAAAAGAGCTGATGCGCCGTTGCTAGCCTAACAAAGCAGGTGCAATTCTTCTCGGGAAGAAGGTGTGTCGTTGACACCCACAAATCACATACCCCACAGTAGGCATACTAACAAGTTCACACACAAGCACAACAGAAAAGGTAAACATTCGTATCAAACTCAGGTTCACAGGACACGTTCATATTCATAGCCAACATTCACTATCAACAACTCAAAATATTCATATATACACAAGTTCAGCATGTCTATGGATCCAAATGATTGATAGATCACACAACAATATTCATAGATAATTCACAAAAAGATTCAGATATACACATGTTCAGTATGTTTATGCATCCAAATGATTGAGATCACAGCCAATATGATCCATGGACGAACTTTAATTACCTAGGGTACAAACTGGTAAATGGTGTTCAGTCGGAGGTACTTCTTGCTAAAATTAATGCTTGTACGAGTAACCTTTCGAGTACATAAGAGGCAGCACAGACAATCTGAACTTTGCTTGTAGGTTTATCCTCAAATAGTGGCCTCGTGCCGAGGGAGGTTTGAGCAACTTGGCCACTACTTTCATCCAACTAGTTTACTGGCTCATCTTGGTCCTGTAGCTCGCCAAAATTCTACATTGCAGACTGGTAAATGGTGTTCAGTCGGAGGTACTTCTTGCTAAAATTAATGCTTGTACGAGTAAACTTTCGAGTACATAAGAGGCAGCACAGACAATCTGAACTTTGCTTGTAGGTTTATCCTCAAATAGTGGCCTCGTGCCGAGGGAGGTTTGAGCAACTTGGCCACTACTTTCATCCAACTAGTTTACTGGCTCATCTTGGTCCTGTAGCTCGCCAAAATTCTACATTGCAGACGAGAAAGGAGGCGGTTGAGAAAATGAACCACCCAAATTTTTTGTGCAGTTCAACTGAAATGGAGCATCCCTGGCGTGCAGACTGATTAAGTGCCAGATGAATATACGCGTCAACCAACTTGTCTGGAATCTTTAGACTCCATGCCATACAGTTCGCTACCATATCTGCCGATAACCAAAAGGCACAAGTTGGGACCAAAGACTGGACTGTGTTTTTCTGGGCTATGCGCCAAGCAATATTTTTAGTGTTCACTCTCCTAATACTTGGAGTTTGACAACTGGTTGACGCCGGTTGATACTCGAATGAATATAGGCACTTCTTGTCAACATCGATGCTTGTCTGAGTGAACTTTGGAGTACATAGCAGCAGCATAAGTATCTGTCCATCTGATCTTTTTGTGCAGTTCTACTGAAATCACCCAATGCAATGATTTGCCTGCGAGTTCAGGCTCCAAGTTACTCCTTTATAAAATCGGCAAACAGTAGCACAATACCAAATTACCAATACATGACAAGCACAATAATCAGGATAAAGACCAGTACCAACCTGTGTGAGGTAGCATATCAATTACTTTTTCCTTTGACTGGAAGCCGAGATAAGCGAAGCGACTGACAGCAAAGGAAGAAAGCAGGCCCAGATTAGCGACTGACAGGAAAGGACGGAAGCTGTCGAGGCAATGAAGCACCCAAAGTTTTTGTGCAGTTCCACCAAAATCGAGCATCCCTGTTGGCACATATATTGAGAGAGTGAGATTACTGTAATAGTGGGACTAGTTGATGAAACATACACTAACAAATAGAAGCACCCTCATTATCTTAATGGGTAAAGTTAGCAACATAGTAGTCTTGCTTAAAGAGAGGTATTAGTTTATTTAATCAGTGCCAATTAGCTCAACACTCAAAGCATTGCCATGTATCATAGGTTGCAAAACTTTAACGTGCAAAGATAAAGGAGTTTCTCATGACAGTAGCACGATACAAATAGAGATGACAGCAAACTAATATGGATGAAGGCCTTAGGCCCGTACCAACCTGAGGAAAAAAGCTTATTCATGTAGTCCCATAAGAGATGATAAAGCACTCACTGGAATCACTCAATAGTATATATTTTTGTGCACTTCAAATGTATGGTTGAAATCACTCTTGTTTACCAGTGCTGAGATTATATCGAAAGATTATCAAGAACTTCCAGCAGAATTAAAGCACAGGCTGGGATACAGTTCATTGTATTGTCTTGTGTAGTTCCACTAAAATGTATGATTGGCACAACATGATCCCTGTTTGCACAAGTAGGAACAAGGTGAAACCTTCATTAGCTTAGTGAGAAAGGATAGAAAGACATTAGCATATTACTCTAACAGTAGCATCAAATTCATGATGGACAATACGCAAAACATTGCCTCATTGAACCAATGGCAATAAATTGACATGCAAAACAATAGCACTATTATGTCATGACACTAATAATATTCCCTCCCTGCTCCACCACATGATTCACCTCCATAGACAAACATACACACGTACATGATTCAGCATAGGGTGCTACTAAAGATTTGTTTAACTCCGACAGGAAAATTAGGCAGCAATAAATTAGTGGTACTTAAGTACTCCTAATTAATTAAGTGAGACAGCAGAAGTGGAAGGGCTCCCTGGAGGATCGTCTCACATGTAAGGTAGTCGTTGCCGGAGCCCTTGAATGGCCTCGACTGAGGCCTCTGGCTTCAGCAAGATCGCCTTGGCACTGTTTATTCTTCTTCTTCCTCTTCATGCTCTGTTTCTCATTCTCCTCACCAGTTGGTGAAACCAAGTACATGATTGGCCTTCTATTTCAGAATTGGTTTTGTCAGTGAGGGAGTACAAGTGTACTAGTAAAAAATAGCATTATTTTCTCATGGCAGTCGCAAAATAGAGATGAACACATGCATTAAATATCATTCTTACCTAAAGGAAGGTTATGGTGCCAATATGGATGATGAGGATTGGAACACAGATCTCCCTTTGTGCAGTTCCACCGAAATGAACCAACTGTTCCATTCTGACATTCCAGTTAAACAACACAAAAGTCACTTCTTTTAAGAAGAGTTTTGTGCAGTGCACCAAAAGGTCACAATAGCAACCAGGTGAAATGGATATCCCTGTTTACACAAAAAGCTACAGAGGAAACAGTCAGAGTCTCAAACAATTACAGGCAAAAACATTTGGCTAAACTTGTCATGGCTTATAACAGTGGCATGGCTTCATTTTTACCAGGGGCATTAGATTAAGAACAACTAAATATTTGGTATAAGGGCATGGGACAGTGGGTGCACCAGCAGTCCAGCACCATGTACCTAAACAGGGGCATAAAGTGGTGATTCATAGTTTGTTGCCCCGAGAAACAAACATCCAAGAAACATATCTGGGTTGGTCCCATTTTTGTTCACTCTAGCCACCTACTCCTATGTGTGGATAGCAAATCTAGTCCTGGTCATACCACTGTGTTCAGCGTTACCCCTATATTTCCCTTTTCGACCAAGAGACCGGTTGGATGACCAGTCTGTACTACTTTCACCCCCTTTCCTTCCTGTTTGTACCAAGTCCGATGTACTACATACTAAATTCCCCCACCCCCACTTTATTTCTTGTTTGAACCAAGTACAAGATTCGACTCCATGAAGTAGCTTTACCTCTAACAATAGAAGAAAAAAAGGTGACGTTGGACCATCCGATCGAGAGGGGCTGAGAGGTAGAAAATGATGCACATGCAGCGACGTAGCGAGCTGGGGAAGTAGAGCTAAGGCGGTTTCGAAGGAAGATATACCTGAAGGTCGTCGGGATGTGGATAGGTGGGCGGCGGGAGGCCGGATCCGCCCACACTAGGGCAACGACGAAGGGATCGGAGGACCTCCCGCGCCGGCGCTCGGCCAGAGATAACGGTGCGGCCGGCAGTGGGTCTCCTCCCTCGCTGTCGACGACGGCCTAAACGCTGCCCCTCCTCCCCTTCACCGGCGGAGGGGGATACGTCCGGATCTGTAACCAGCGGTGAGGATAGAAAGACAGTGTTTTTTGAAGGGAGAAAGACAGTGTTACCACCCCTATCTTGTTTAGATCTGGAGAGGATGAGAGTGTGTGAATAGAGCAACCCTAGCACGCAAGCGCGGAGGCTCCGGCCTATATATACGTAGTGGGGTAGTTTTCCTTTTTCACTCCATCAAAACAATCGTTTAAAATTGTGTACTACGTGCCAGGTCGCCGTTTTTTTAGTTGTTGATTGTTTTTTGAGATAGCTACCCGCTTGTTCCAAGTGGTGTTACGGTGTGCCAGGTCGCACTTTGTATCGTTCAAGTCTGGTACAAGTCCCTCCATTAAATGAACAACCACCCCCTCGTAAAAATTGTGAACAAGCCCACGGCTAAAATTATCGGAAACGTGGGTTGCCCCAACATGCATTATTATTTATATTTTCTACTCCCTCCGTTCCTAAATATAAGTCTTTTTTATTAGCCACACCTAAGACAAGAATTTTTTTATTAGCAGTGAACCCCACATGTCATAGACACAAAAAGTGTGGCAAGATTCCCTTAGGCAAGCCAAAGTGTGTCTAACAATTTGAGCAACTCAAGTTAGGCAAGTGTGGGGAAAAATAATGTGGCAACATAAGACAAACATAGTCACAATCCAAACAGCCCCGTAATTTTTTGTGACATGCATGAAAATTTGGTTAGTTAAATTTATAGTCAAAATTTGGCAAGGTGCATCAAATCAACACATGCAAGTATCAAAAGGGAAGTCACGGCATGCATGCATGCGTTGTACTCCCTCCGTTTCCAAATATAAGTCTTTTTAGAGATTGCAACAAGTGACGACATACGAAGCAAAATATTGCTACATACATCCGTATGTAGTAGTCCATTTGAAATGTGTAAAAAGACTTATATCGAGTGCAGTGCTTTGATGTGTCGTGTCAACTCGTACAAGACCGAGAAGTTTGATTACTACAACGCCCTCTCCCTCGCGGACTGAGCTCCGGTGCCTTAACTGCACCCGCCTTTAGCTGCATGACAGGTGGGCCAACCACCTGTTGGGCCCACCTGTCATAGACACAAAGGCAGGAGCAGTAAGTCAATGAAGCTGCGTCCCTCCCTCGCGCATGAGCGTGGTAGCTGGCAGGACTAGTAGGAGCTTTCGCTACATGCTTCTTGACGGCGGCGAACTTGCGGATGGAGTTGACCATCATGTCGTCCATGCGAGAGGCGAAGCCGGCGTCGGCGAGGGCTACGACGCTGGCGGTCGCCAGCACCGTCTGGAAACGCTGCGCGGTGCGGGGCCGCAGGCCGGCGCCTTGGATGATTTGGCACAGCCGACTGCCGCTCGCGACCATCGCCTCCATAGGTGCTTCTGGCTTCTGGTCACTTGGTCTTTTTTTTGAAACGGAACACTCGATTCCATAACTCACACAGGTCCAGCCAAGATGCTGGCCATATGAACATTTACATCATCTGGCATGTCCTCTAGCTAGAACTCCTGATCAAGTTGGTGACGGGCACCGTAGGCAGCTAACTCATGCCCGCGGGGCGAAGCTAAAAGAAACATGGCTGAAGTTCAGTCGCGCGAAATCACGGATTTCTTGGAGTGAGCAGTGTTGCGCAGAGACTAGGAGTGAGCAGTGTTGCGCAGAGACGGAGTAGATGGATTGGAGGGGTGGGGATTTGCCAATGGTCGGTTTGCTCAACTGTGGCCCCACCTCAAAGTGAAAACGTTACTACCGGAATAAAAATGCCATATACTCCTATACTAATAAAACATTAAGGCCACGAGGCGATGCAGTGCTGGCTTTAGGAGGCAAGAAGAAGAGATGCATCCATCGAGGACATCCACCTCCTCGACTCAGGGCGCCGGCCCACCGAACGACGGCTATGTAGCAGCGGCTTTTGTGGCCAGGTCGACGTGCTTCCGAACAATGGCGTCCAAAGATTCTAGCCGCTGGAAGAAGGCCAACGTTTTTCTGTCCTCGCTGGCCATGCAGTGGCCTATGTAGACGATTTCCTCGTAGACGTGGATGTGCAGGTCGACGATTTTTTGCATGGCTGGGCGCTGCGCGACGAGCGCGGCCTCGAGGTGCACATTCTTTGTCACGACCTCCGGCACCTGCAGGGCCACCAGGGCTTGAAAGAGTTCGTCACCATGGAGGCCGATGAGGGTGGCAGGCAATGAGGAGCCTGGGCGCGCGGACTGGAGCAGTACGGCAAGGTCGTCCGCGCGCTTCTTGACAGCGGTGAACTTGTGGATGGAGTTGACCATCATGTCGTCCATGCGAGAGGCGAAGCCGGTGTCGGCGAGGGCTACGACGCCGGTGGTCGCCAGCACTGTCTGTAAACGCTGTGCGGTGCGGGGCCGCAGGCCGGTGCCTTGGATGATTTGGCACACCCGACTGCCGCTCACGTCCATCGCCTCCATAGGTGCTTCTGGCTTCTGGTCACTTGGTCTTGGATTGGAGCGAGCAGTGTTGCGTAGAGACTAGGAGTAGATGGATTGGAGTGGTGGGGCGCCTTTATATGAGAATCCAAACTCTGTTGCATTCACATCGTGCTGGCTCTATTCTGCTTCTCCAATTAATTCCCTCTGCATGTAGAGTAATCTGAGGATGCCGCATCATTGACCGTTCAACGTCTCGGGAACCGCTACCCTCTCCCTCCTTGGCATTCAAGCACCTATGGAGGCGACTGCCGCTCGCGTCTATCGCGTGTCAGGAGACGTTCCCGTCGACGACGAGGTGCCTATGGTGACTTCGTAAGTTTCAAGATGATAGTACTAGTATACTCAATATTGTGCACCGCGACCAAGGCCGAGAGGAAAACGAGAGAACTACATATTTATTTACGGTGTAGATTCATTCATTTTGCTCCATATGTACTTCGTCTCGGTGTAGTCTAGTCACTTGTTGAAATCTCTAGAAAGGCAAATACTCCTTTCTGGTTTACAGGGCTATACTAGCAAGTACTCCCTCCGTCCGAAAATACTTGTCATCAAAATGGAAAAAAAAAGATGTATCTAGAACTAATATACATCTAGATACATCCCGGTTTATTCATTTTGATGACAAGTATTTCCGGACGGAGGGAGTACTACAATAGTGGGCTCACATAGCAATTTTGTCTCATGTAAGAGCCTGGCTATATGCGTGCTCCAAGGTTCGCAACTGCCACATTTGGGTTGCACTTGGCTCTTCGCCTCTTCGAGAAGACAAACAATGATGTTACTACTACTTCTACAGTATCAAATCCATTGCTGCATGTCCGTCCACCGCGAGCGGGAGGGATAGCTTGTTGTCGTACTACAAGAAAAAGCCTGTCCTCGTCTGCGAGCCACCGTGCGCATGGGCGAGGGAGAAGGCGTGTAGTAGTAAAATCAAGCTTCTCCTCATTGTACGAGTTGACGCGACACATCATAGCACTGGCCCCACATGGTTGCCTCTAAACTTGGCTGAAAGACCCGTAGTGTACAATACTCCATTTGCTGCAACCTCTAACATTTACCCCACCACAAATTAAAATATATATTCCTATCTTGACTAGATGAGCGTGCAAACTAGAATCACCAGGATGACAGGTAGGGCCAGAAGATTATTTTAATCAAAAAAATATAGCATGGAGCCGACCCCAACGATTTTAAGCTTACAGGCACGGTACACGCTATCCTAGACTACTCTACACATGAAACTGCCACACGAGCGTCCGGGCTGCGCTTGGCTCTTCACCTCTTCGGGAATTCGAACAAAATGATGGAGTACTACTACAGAGGAGGAGTACTACAGTATGCTTCTGTCCATCTGACACCGATTGAACTGCTGCATGTCCACCGCGTACGGGAGGGAGAGCGTGTAGCGAACGAAAGCTTCTCCTAGTCCTGCCAGCCACCACTCTCATGGGCAAGGGAGGGACGCAGCTTCATTGACTTTCTGCTCCTGCCTTTGCGTCCATGATAGGTGGGCCCAACAGGTCGGTGGCCCACCTGTCATGTAGCCAAAGGCAGGTGCGGTTAAGGCGAGAGGGCGTTGTAGTAATCAAACTTCTCGGTCTTGTACGAGTTGAAGCGACACATCAAAGCACTGCACTCGATATATTTCAATAATTTGCGTTTACCGATGCATTAATTACAATGCATGCATGCATGCCGTGACTCTCCTTTTGATACTTGCATGTGTTGATTTAATGCACCTTGAAGTAGTATGAATATGTGACGGTAAAGCTTTGTAATGCCCCGGCCCTAATAAAGCGAGAGATGGTTGTGCACGAGGAGGGCGAGATCATGCAGACGGAACAGGACCCGACGATGGAGCTCTCTATGGTCTCGCTGGACCTCACCTTGCTCCACTACCCCTTGTGCCTTCGCCCCTTGAAGCCTCCAGTGTATGAGGTTCGAATACACCTCGTCTGTTCGGCTGATCAAGCAAGGTGCATGTTTCTTGATTGATGAGTTGTTCGATTGATTTGTGCAGTCCAAGGGAGGGCACCTGGCTTGCGCGGACTGCCGTGTCGAGCGCCCCGGGAACCAGCGGCAGTGCCAGAAGTGCGAGCGCGGCGGTGGCTTCGACGTGCGGAACACGGTAGTGGACGCCGTCCTCTCCTCGATGAGGGTGGAGTGCCCGCACGAAGGCTGGGGGCTCTACGTCACTTACCACAAGCTCGCTGATCACCAGAGCGTGTGTCCGCTCACGCCCTGCAAATGCCCCATGCCCGTCTACGGCTACGAAGGCCCGCCGCCGGTTCTCTCCCACCACATCAACACCGTGCATCCCATGCCCGTGCACATGATCCAGTACGGCAAGGCACTCCAGCTGCAAGTGCCCCTATCGGAGCCACGGCTCTTGCTGTTCGAGGAGGAGGACGGCCACGCGTTTTTCTTTGTCGGCGGCGTGCTCGACATCGGCGCGCCTGTCACCGTGTCGGTCATCTGCATCAGAGCGGGGGCGTCCCCACTGCCACACTACGTGGCCAAGCTGTGGGCGAACGGCCGGCTGGGGGAGCCCAAAGGCAGGACCGACGCCGTCAAGGTGGAAATGGAGGTGACAAGCAGCAGGGATCCCGCCAACGTCACCGTGCAGGAGCTGACCTTCTTCACAGTTCCGCCCAAGCTGCTGGCCGGGGCTAAGCTGGTGTCCCTCCACATTCATATTGACAAGCTCACGTCCTAAATGATTCTACAGTGCCTTCTGTTTATCTTAGTAATATGCTAATATAGGGGGTTAGCTTGGTCTACTTTAGCTTAAGAGATGGTGGGTTTTGGTTGCGATGCAGCAATTACCTTGACATCAGATCAGCAGTGAAAGTAATTTCGAACAGTCGAATGGATATTTTGTGTCTGTTGGATATAAAGATCCTTTGGGTAAGAAGTAACAGCTTATATGCTTTTTTTCGAAACGGAACAGCGATACTAGTATAATTTTTGTTGACATGCACTAATATTTTCGAAACGGACATCGGGCTGTAGCTAGAAGGGCGGTTGGGACGCGACATCGGCCCATACCGCGGTGACACCCGAGTGGGACGCACCGACTATTGATTGTCTCCCTCGCCGATGTCGACCGCATCTACCCAGAACATTGTTCCCTTCCCCCAGGTGCGGGATCAGGCCGGATATGTGACCAGCGATGTGGCAACCGTCGTTCTATGCTTGTGAGGAGAGCAACCCAAGCAAGTAGGCTTGTAGCTTAGGCTCCTGCTAGTGTATATATAGTGGTTTTCTTTTTCTCTCCATATCAACCATTTTATATTCACTAGTAGAAAACGGGGCAAAGGTCACAGGGCAGTTCTCACATTAGCCCGGTTCAGTCACGAACCGGGACCCATGGGGGCATTCGTCCCGGTTCGTGAGCCCAGGGGGCCGGCCGGGCCTCGTGGGCATTGGTCCCGGTTCGTATGGAACCATTTGTCCCGGTTCGAGCCACGAACCGGGACTAATGGTCCTCGCTCCTGGCCCACAACCATTTGTCCCGGTTCTTGGCATGAACCGGGACAGAAGGCCCGGATTTAGTACTGGTTCATGCCACGAACCGGGACCAATGAGGTGCCTATATATACCCCATCGCCACGGCAGAGCACTCCACAGTGCTCTGTTTTTCTCTGGCCGGCGAGGGGAGGGCTTTGTGGTGCTCTAGCTCACCTCCTATGCACATGAGGTGTTCGATGAAATGCCCGAGCCACACTAGTTAATCTTTCTCCTCTCGAAACTCGACCTCCGAGCTCCATTTTCCTCGAGATTTGTCAAGGTTTAGCGGCCCGTCACGTCCCATTCCCGTCTTCACCGCCGTCGACCGCCCGCGCCGATCTCGTCGCCGGCAACACCGTCGTGAGCCTCTTGTTCTTATCTTCTTTTTGAAAGAAAAAAATTCTTACTTTAGATAGATACTTGTCTAATTTTCTTACTATTTTATTCCTTCTTATTACATAGTGCGATGGTTTTGGTATCCGCCCCCGTCGGCCCTCGTCCTGTCTATGATTCGGATGTGGTATATATTATCTTTTTATAACTATTTGATTAATTTATTGTTTATGACAAATATACCGACCAGCGTGACATAGATTTTATTTATCTAGGAAGTGGTTGAACTGGAAATTCTAACCGACCCTATTGTCGAGAGGTTAAATTTAGTTGAAGAAGAAAACAATTACTTGAAGGAAAAATAAAAAAATTGAGGAGGAGAAGATGATATTGGAGTTGCATGTTGCGGATGTCATCGATGATCACAAGATCAAGATGGATGGAATGCGCTTGAAGATTAGAAAGATTAGAAAATATGCCATTCATACCGAGGCTTGGTATCATTATGCCGTTGGATCAATTGTTACCTTGGTTGCAATTATGATCGCATTTTTTTGCATTGAAATGTTTTACATAGTTTCAATGTATGGATTAATTAATTAGATGCTCTGGAGAGCTATATATATGTTGTTAGATGAGAACTATGTATGTACTTTGGTTCTAATGTGATGATGAACTTCTATTAATTTGGTCACTTAATTATCTATTCATGATGTTCTGTAATGGTTTTTGACACACTTAATTATATATAATGCACGCAGATGAACCGGCAATGGATGTACGGTGACAGACACACCTCCGAGTACATTAAGGGCGTGCATGATTTTCTCGAAGTGGCTGAGGCAAACAAGTAGAATGGTTTTATGTGTTGTCCATGCCCTACATGTGGGAATACGAAGTCTTACTCTGACCGGAAAATCCTTCATGCCCACCTGCTTTACAAGGGTTTCATGCCACACTATAATGTTTGGACGAGGCACGGAGAAATGGGGGTTATGATGGAAGACGGCGAAGAAGAAGAGGACGATGACAACTATGTGCCCCCTGAATACGGTGATGCTGCAACGGGGGAAGCTGCTGAAGATCAAGAGGAACCAGACGATGTGCCCAATGATGCTGCAAGGGGGGAAGCTGCTGAAGATGAAGAGGAACCAGTGCCCGATGATGATGATCTCCGCCGGGTCATTGTCGATGCAAGGACGCAATGCGAAAGTCAAAAGGAGAAGCTGAATTTCGATCGCATGTTAGAGGATCACAAAAAAGGGTTGTACCCCAATTGCGAAGATGGCAACACAAAGCTCGGTACCGTACTGGAATTGCTGCAGTGGAAGGCAGAGAATGCTGTGCCTAACAAAGGATTTGATAAGCTATTGAAAATATTGAAGAAGAAGTTTCCAAAGGATAACGAATTGCCCGACAGTACATACGCAGCAAAGAAGGTCGTATGCCCTCTAGGATTCGAGGTGCAGAAGATACATGCATGCCCTAATGACTGCATCCTCTACCGCGGTGCGTACAAGGATCTGAACGCATGCCCGGTATGCGGTGCATTGCGGTATAAGATCAGACGAGATGACCCTGGTGATGTTGACGGCGAGCCCCCCAGGAAGAGGGTTCCTGCGAAGGTGATGTGGTATGCTCCTGTAATACCACGGTTGAAACGTCTGTTCAGAAACGAAGAGCATGCCAAGTTGATGCGATGGCACAGTGAGGACCGTAAGAAAGACGGGAAGTTGAGAGCACCCACTGACGGGTCGCAGTGGAGAAAAATCGAGAGAAAGTACTGGGCTGAGTTTGCAGCTGACCCAAGGAACGTATGGTTTGGTTTAAGCACAGATGGCATTAATCCTTTCGGGGAGCAGAGCAACAATCACAGCACCTGGCCCATGACTCTATGTATGTATAACCTTCCTCCTTGGATGTGCATGAAGCAGAAGTTCATTATGATGCCAGTTCTCATCCAAGGCCCTAAGCAACTCGGCAACGACATTGATGTGTACCTAAGGCCATTAGTTGAAGAACTTTTACAGCTGTGGACTGGAAACAGTGTACGTACGTGGGATGAGCACAAACAGGAGGAATTTAACCTGCACGCGTTGCTGTTTGTAACCATGAACGATTGGCCCGCTCTCAGTAACCTTTCAGGACAGACAAACACGGGATACCACGCATGCACGCACTGTTTAGATGACACTGAAAGTATATACCTGGACAAAAGCAGGAAGAATGTGTACCTGGGCCATCGTCGATTTCTTCCGACCAACCATCAATGTCGAAAGAAAGGCAAGCATTTCAAAGGCGAGGCAGATCACCGGAAGAAGCCCGCCATGCGTACCGGTGATCACGTACTTGCTATGGTCAATGATTTACACGTAATCTTTGGAAAGGGTCCCGGCGGACTAGTTGTTCTGAATGACGTTGAGGGACACGCACCCATGTGGAAGAAGAAATCTATATTTTGGGACCTACCCTACTGGAAAGAGCTAGAGGTCCGCTCTTCAATCGACGTGATGCACGTGACGAAGAACCTTTGCGTGAACCTGCTAGGCTTCTTGGGCGTGTACGGGAAGACAAAAGATACACCTGAGGCACGGGAGGACCTGCAACGTTTGCACGAAAAAGACGGCATGCCTCCGAAGCAGTATGAAGGTCCTGCCAGCTACGCTCTTACGAAAGAAGAGAAAGAAATCTTCTTTGAATGCCTGCTCAGTATGAAGGTCCCGACTGGCTTCTCGTCGAATATAAAGGGAATAATAAATATGCCAGAGAAAAAGTTCCAGAACCTAAAGTCTCATGACTGCCACGTGATTATGACGCAACTGCTTCTGGTTGCATTGAGGGGGCTTCTACCGGAAAACGTCCGATTAGCCATTGTGAAGCTATGTGCATTCCTCAATGCAATCTCTCAGAAGGTGATCGATCCAGAAATCATACCAAGGCTAAGGAGTGATGTGGCGCAATGTCTTGTCAGTTTCGAGCTGGTGTTCCCACCATCCTTCTTCAATATCATGACGCACGTCCTAGTTCATCTAGTCGATGAGATTGTCATTCTGGGGCCCGTATTTCTACACAATATGTTCCCCTTTGAGAGGTTCATGGGAGTCCTAAAGAAATATGTCCGTAACCGTGCTAGGCCAGAAGGAAGCATCTCCATGGGCCATCAAACAGAGGATGTCATTGGGTTTTGTGTTGACTTCATTCCTGGCCTTGAGAAGATAGGTCTCCCTAAATCGCGGTATGAGGGGAGACTGACTGAAAAGGCACGCTTGGAGGGGGGAACTCAATAATATGCAGGGACGGATATTCTTGGTCTGAAGCACACTACACAGTTCTACAGAACTCTACCTTGGTGACCCCGTATGTCGATGAACACAAGAACAGTCTGCGCTCCAAACACCCGGAGCAGTGTGACGACTAGATTACATGTGAACACATCAGGACTTTCAGCAGTTGGTTGGAAACACGTCTCAGAGGTGACACCACTGTTTGTGATGAGTTGTACTCGTTGTCCAGGGGACCATCTTCGACTGTATTGACTTACAAAGGATACGAGATAAATGGGAATACATTTTACACGATCGCCCAAGATCAAAAGAGCACCAACCAAAACAGCGGTGTCCGCTTTGATGCAGCAACCGAGAGGGGAAAGGACACATATTATGGTTACATAATGGACATATGGGAACTTGACTACGGACATGATTTTAAGGTCCCTTTGTTTAAGTGCAAATGGGTCAATCTGTCAGGAGGCGGCGTACAGGTAGACCCACAGTACGGAATGACAACAGTGGATCTGAACAATCTTGGGTACACTGACGAACCGTTCGTCCTAGCCAATGATGTGGCACAGGTTATCTATGTGAAGGACATGTCTACCAGACCGAGGAAAAGAAAAGATAAGGAAGCGAATACATCATACGATGAGCCAAAGCGGCACATAGTTCTTTCAGGAAAAAGGGACATTGTGGGAGTGGAGGGCAAGACAGACATGTCTGAAGATTATGAAAAGTTTCATGAAATTCCTCCCTTCAAAGTCAAGGCTGACCCAAGCATCCTGATAAACGATGAAGATTATCCATGGTTACGGCGCAATAAGCAAATGACACAAGCGAAGAAAAAGTGAAGACTTTCTCCCGCAACTATTATGATGATAGCATGCCAACTTTGTAATAGACGAGTATGATACCATTGTCTGTTTTGTACAAGAAGTGCATCTAGTTTTTGCCGTAACCCTCTCAACTTTCTTGCACATGCTATGTGGATGAAATGATGATACCATGCCAACTTTCAACCTTTTCAGAGTTCATTTGAAATTCTTTATAAGCCCTGAATGCAGAGAGGTTAGGCCCATAAGCCTGCTTTAGAGAGGAGCTCGACAGCTCAGGCGCACCGCACCTTATAAACATGTGCGGCTCTCTCTTAGCTAGCGAGGTGGGACTAAACTCACCACCACGCCGCTGTGCAAGGCCATTGGTCCCGGTTGGTGGCACGAACTGGGACCAATTCCACCCTTTGGTCCCTGTTGGTGCCACGAACCGGTACTAATGAGGCTGTGGCCCCACGAACACCTTTAGTACCTGTTCGTGGCACGAACCGGTACTAGAGTTTCTTACTAGCTAAGCAGTTTTTTAGTCCCACCTCGCTAGCTGAGAGGCACTAGGAGCGGTTTATAAGCCCTGAGTGCAGAGACGATGAAGAAGAGGCGCAATGCTCACGTTGCTTAGCTTCAAGCCTTGAGGAATAAGGTAGACTGCATCGAGCTATGTGCAGTGCAATCTACACTATTCCGAAAGGCTTGAAGCAAATTGTCGGGGATATACCCCGCGGTATGACCCGGCCGGAAGTATGACCCGGCCGGACTTGGCGCTTCACCATGACCCGCCGGAGGACTGGCGACTCACGGGTCTGGCGGCTCACTGTCAGACGACTCACAAGCCTGACGACTCACGGATGACCCCGACGGCGGGTCATATAGAAGACTAGGCCCAATGCCCAGATGGCCGGCTCATGTGACGGTGGGCCGGCCTAAGAAGAAAGGGATGACGAATATTTCCTTTACAAGGGAGCAAGACCCGGACTTGTAATTAACTTGTAAGAGAAGATAGACTAGTCCTAGTCCTACTAGGACTCCACATGTAACCCGCCCCTCTAACTTATATAAGGAGGGGCAGGGCTCCCCAAGGAAAGAACAGGCAACAAGAAATAATCTCTAGGGTTAGACACCGAGAGCCGGTTCCCGGCGACTCTCCCGTGATCATAATGAGACCTAGCCTCAAACAGCATGTAGGGTTGTTACCGGATGATGTTTCCCGGGGCCCGAAGCTGTCTAAACCTTTGTCTTGTGCGTTGATCCGCCCTGCGTCTCTCATCCCAATCAACCCCTCTCAAGCTACTACATAGATGCGCTGGCCTCACGACTAAGTCCTTACACCTAGGACATCTGACGTGTTAATTCCATGACAGTTGGCGCCCACCGTGGGGCCTGCGCACGGTGGTGATGAGTTCTTGAAGGGATTTCTCCCAAGGATCGAGAAGCTCGCGTTATCCAGATGAAAAAGAGCCATCACAGGAGGATCTACGTCAACTAGGAAGTTATCAATCGAGATTGAAAGGTCAACAAAAACATCAAACGTCGGCGACTCATCGCATCAACAACGATCTAGCCGATGGAGGTGACGAGTTGTTTCGACGGCGACTTGCGCCAATCTAAGATCGGAACGGATTAGAGGACCAAACAGCGGCGCGTGAAGAAAAAAAAATCAAGTACGCCGGACGCAGCACAACCGCATATATTGGGACAGATGTGCCTGATGCAAACTGTTGCCTCTGCTCCCGTCAGATCAAACTCCACGCAAAGAGCAAAAGCTGCAGCCCTGAGAATCATTGGGTCGCAGGCGGAGAGAAAAAAAAAGGAAAGGAAGGGGACCGAGTCCCTATACAATTTGGCCAGCCATCGTTGTTGTCCACTTTACCAAAATTAATCTATTCGGTGCAACACAGACCGATGCAATCACGGACCAAGGCCAGACGAGTACACGCAACTGCGGCCACGCATTAAAGAACAACATTATTCAGTGGCGATAGCAGCAACGCACTCTACATGCATCAAGTAGTATTTGTGTACATCAAGCCTGTCAACGCCAATCCTAGAGGCGTTCAAAGGGCAATCACTATTAAAGAAAATTAGGATACATGGACGTGGGTTTTCCAAATCCACCATGACCCGGAGATGGATGCAGTCGTGGCACAGAGCTCGGAATCCTACTACTGCTGCATGGTTGCAACCACGGATCGAGCCGCGGACCACCACGAACCGCCCGCACGCTTTCTGTTGCTGCAGCCATCCTGCGCTGCTCTGCCCGGCATCTGAGCCGCCTGTTACCGCCGCGGTTACTGCTACTGGTAACCTGCCGAGCTTTTTACTGAAACAGCTAAAAGGCAGCAGTTAAAAGCTTTTGAGATAAAACCCAAGAGGTGGTCAAATGCCCTTTTTATGAGGCCATGGTGCTAGGGTCACATCAGACATTTGCTATGCTTTTATCATCAGCGTCCGCGTTCATGCGTTCAAAAAATAAATCATGTGTTATTTCTTCTATACATTTTCTCAGTATACTTTAATTACTATGAGCACAACTACTCTGCTCTACGGTATTTTTATATATGCAGGACAATTATTCATTACAAAGTGCTGTTATACCACGGAGGCACGTTCGGCGGTACTGCGCGGCTTCATGGACTGGCGTGTCATGGTCCGGATTACAGCAACGCGCCAGCCGACTCGCTCTTCCGCGCCGCATTGCAGCACCACGAACAACTCACCCGCACGCCCTCGCGATCAGTTCACGCGTCCGCATCGGCTTACAACGAGGAGGACAATGTTCTCGTCCGCACCGGCTTACAACGCCGCGGCCGATTTATCTGTCTGCTCCTACGGCCGATTCACCCCCCGCGGCCGACTCGCCTGTCCGCCCGGCTTACCGTGCCTGCGATTAGCTCGCCCATCCGCACCGGCTTACAGCGCCGCGGCCGACTCATCTGTTGCCCGGGCGAATCAGGTGATATTCATCCAAGTTTGTTCTTAATACATAGTATTTTTGTCAAAGAGCAGTTTCTCTTTGCCTTGGTCTGCAATATTGTTGATGCAGGACAATTGTTCACTATATCAAAACGATGTGGTTAACTCGCTCATCCGCACTGGCTTACAACGCCACGGCCGGCTCATCTGTCTGTGCCGCCTCTGATGCTACGGTCGTCTTTACCGTCCGTCTCTCGCGGCCTGGTCTACATCAACTCACCGGGCCGTACCTGTCTGCATGAGTTGTTATTGAATATGAGCAAGTCACTGCTTGGGAAGCCCGGTTTTCTTCCAACAACTTGGAGGAAACTTATCATGTGTTATCAATCGCCATCTGCACTGGACGGCTCAATGGGCAGGCACACAAGTCACCGCCACTACGGTTTGGTTAACTTCAAAACATCCAGTTGGAAGGAACCATTGGCCGAGTTGCTGACACGGCTCATATGGGATCCTTTATAACCCGCCGCAGTCACCTCAACCTTCTGTGGATTCACATCGCGCTGTCAACACTAATGATATACCCCTTATGTTATGGTCAATATGGAGAATCTCAAAGTCAACTCCTCGAGTCGTCTTGAGACTCGGGGGCTACAATGATATGACTCGGCATCATTGGTCGGCTTCAATGCATTCAAGAACTCCGGGTCGTTGGAGGGAATGATAACCCGGTCCGGGAGATTACTGTTATATTGATGAAAATTTAAAGGCCGTCAGAAAATTTCCGGCTTAGAAAGTATATGACAAAAATCCGGCTCAATGAAGAAGTTCCGGGTCATCAGAAAGGATTCCGGTTTAAAATCCGGCTCAAGGGAAGTCAGTCTCACTGAAGCTCTCAAATCCGGTTCAAACATCCGGCTCAAGGTAAATTTATATCTTACAAAGCTTTGGAGCTCTCAATATCCGGTTTACAAATTTCCGGTTCAAAAAAAAGGTTATCTCTCGCAAAGCTTAAGTTCTCAGGAAAAATTAAAGGGACCAAAGAGAGTCTGTTACAAAGCACAACTCAAATATAGGTACCCTGCTTTAATGACCATTGGGAGCTGATCGAATTCGAATTTAGCTTAACCCTTTTGGTGTGACCCTGATCGTATTCGAATCAGAGTCGTTAAATATTCTCATGATCACTAGGGGGCTTCCTGTTCAAACATAGGTCGTATTCGAACCAAAGAGAACATAGCTGTCGATACCCTTTTGAAAGGCAGACTGCCGAGCTCATTGGGGAGTTTCTTGGTTATATTTTAACCATAGCTCAACCCCCTTTGGGAACCGACGTGGATCGTATTCGAATCAGCGTAGTTAAACAACTCTCACGGTCATTAGGGGGCTTCATGTTCAAACATAGGTCGTATTCGAACCAAAGAGAACATAGCTGTCGGTACCCTCTTGATCGGCAACGCCAAAGCCACTTGGGGCTATATGATCGTATCCGAATGTTAGCTTAGCCCCTTTGGGACGGTTTTTCTGATCGTATTCGAATCAGAAGCCTCAAGATTTTTTGAAGTTTCTTTTTGCAAATAATTTTAAGCTCTTTTGAACACATCTAAAGTGTATATGAGTGGTTTCTATTTAAACCCGGCTTGATTTTCGATGATAAGTCGCCGGCTGATGACAATCATCATCTATGTGGAAGCATTGGCTTCTAAGGATTCGGTTATCACACTTACTGCACAGGTATCATAAGCCGGCGGTATAGTTCAATATCACAGGTATGATATTGTTTATACATAATTATGTTGAAACTAGCCCTCGCTATGGACTTTAAGCCACCGGTATGTTTTGAATTGCGCCATTGGAATCATGCGCGTATCAAAGATTAGGTTATCACCCTTATTGTGCAGGTCATATAAACCGACAAATGCAAATTCAATATCACAAGTATGATATTATTGTTATGTTACAAAGTTATGATTCATAACAGGCTTATCTGTGACTCCTTTTTTACACATCCGTGGTCATATGTAAGATATTATGACCCGCCCTGCGGTAAACCGCCAAGGTTTCTTGTGATCTACTTGTGTGCAGGATAAGACTACATTTGGGTAGTTACCCGCCCTGACTTTTGACATTAAGTCGCCAGGGCGTATGTTGTTTAAACTCTATGCAGGATTTGCAGAACTATGAATTATATAAATGTTTAAGTCCAAGCCCATCATCGAATGATTGACATTGGTGTCTCAAAAGGGTTATCAATTCTTGATTTTCTCAAAAGGCTATAAATAGCCGGGTTATAAAATTTCCGGCTTACAATGGAGGCGTAATAAATCGCCATCGGCCAAGGGGCGCCGGGTATTTAAACTCCGGATTTACTTGTCAACAGATAAGGTATTTGAAATCTTTAAATAGCCAAACTTGGCTGGATTTTCATTATGATTTGAATGATTGAGGTTTTCAAACCGGGTTATTCAAATGTTTAATAGCCAGCATGGCTGGATTTTTATTATGGTTATCAGTAACTAATATTATGATTGAGGTTTTCAAAGTCGCTTTGGCGCAATGGCTATTATTTTATCAATGGATATGATTTATTCTACAATGAAAGGAATAGTCCCGAGTCGCTGCAGGCTTACAACCCGGCACTTCGGGGCTACATTATTCAAGTTGAGATTACATCAAATATGCAAGTCCCATGTCACTGCCAGCAGGCACCATGGCACTTGGGGGCTAATGCAAAGTCATTTTTTGCTCACTTCATTGAAGACCCGACTCATCACATTCTAAATGAGTCGGCCCTTGGGGGCTACCAATTGCTCCTGGCAACAATTCAAGACAATTCTAGGATGACCCAGCTACACTACTATGACTATAGCCGACTCATGGGGGCTACACAACTGGATTTTATTTAACGCCATGGTGATAAGTCCCGGCTTATTCATGCTGATTAAACCGGCCCTTGGGGGCTACAGGTAATATGGATATAAGGGAGAAATATTTTCAAATTCTTTGTTTTGAGCAAACCAGATTGACCCGGTGTCACCAATCATAATGACCCCGTGTCTACAACCCGGCGTCATCAATAATCATGAACCGGCGTTGGCAACAATCATGACCCGGAAGTATCAGCTTTTATAACCCGGCAATTTTGGTACTCATAAACCGGCAAGTTTTACATCTTTAAACTGGCTGAATATCGGATGAGTATTTCAAGACCAATATTTCTTAAGCCGGCGCTTTGAAAGCCGACTCAAGTGGATTATCTCTTACTATATTTCTCAACAAGAGATCAATGTCAGCAAATTGACTCTGAAGCTGGCCTGTTGACCCGGATTTTCAAAGGAAGTATCTGGATTTTTTGCATTGGCAATTGAACATATCTGCTAAAGAGATTTGCTATGAGATTATGGATACATATCAAGAAGGAAGATGACAAGGACTTAAGGATGATCAAGTGCCGGCTACCAAGAATATTTAACCCGGAACACAACCTGTCAAATTTGTTCTTGTGTTTATATTGCAGATTAGTTCAACATGGATAAATCCAAATTAAACTGGGGGCTAATGTCGGGGATATACCCCGTGGTATGACCCGGCCGGAAGTATGACCCGGCCGGACTTGGCGCTTCACCGTGACCCGCCGGAGGACTGGCGACTCACGGGTCTGGCGGCTCACTTTCAGACGACTCACGAGCCTGACGACTCACGGATGACCCCGACGGCGCGTCAGATAGAAGACTAGGCCCAAGGCCCAGATGGCCGGCTCATGTGACGGTGGGCCGGCCTAAGAAGAAAGGGATGACGAATATTTCCTTTACAAGGGAGCAAGACCCGGACTTGTAATTAACTTGTAAGAGAAGATAGACTAGTCCTAGTCCTACTAGGACTCCACATGTAACCCGCCCCTCTAACTTATATAAGGAGGGGCAGGGCTCCCCAAGGAAAGAACAGGCAACAAGAAATAATCTCTAGGGTTAGACACCGAGAGCCGGTTCCCGGCGACTCTCCCGTGATCATAATGAGACCTAGCCTCAAACAGCATGTAGGGTTGTTACCGGATGATGTTTCCCGGGGCCCGAAGCTGTCTAAACCTTTGTCTTGTGCGTTGATCCGCCCTGCGTCTCTCATCCCAATCAACCCCTCTCAAGCTACTACATAGATGCGCTGGCCTCACGACAAAGTCCTTACACCTAGGACATCTGACGTGTTAATTCCACGACACAAATCAACGCGCATTGCGCCTCTTTTTTATTTTTAATCATTAAAAGCAAAAAGAATTTTCATAAAGAACTTTTTTTGATAGAAACTTTAATAGCAGAAAGAATTATCATAAAGTAAAATAAATAAGTAATTAGAAACAAAATAAAATAAAATAAATAAGTTTTTTGTTGTAAGTAGAAATAAAACAAAATAAATATAGCAAAAAAGAAAATAAAAAAACTAAATGCAGCAAAAAGAATTTTCATAAAGAACTAATGGCACTAATAGAAAGTAAAATAAATAAGTAATTAGAAACAAAATAAAATAAAATAAATAAGTTTTTGTTGTAAGTAGAAATAAAACAAAATAAATATAGCAAAAAAGAAAATAAAAAAACTAAATACAGCAAAAAGAATTTTCATAAAGAACTAATGGCACTAATAGAAAGTTTATATGTTTTCTAAAACTAATGGCACTAACAGACAGTTTATAATTTTGCTGACCTAAAAGCAAAAAGAATTAAAAAATAAAGCAAAAAACAAAGAAAATAAATAATGCAAAAAATTTAAAAAACTGCCACCTATTGGGCCACCACGGCCTGAATACAACTAGAAACCCAACCTGGGCCAGGATTCAGGCCCGCAGAAGGCCCAATAGGCCAACAGACAGCATAGTGTGAGAATAGGCCCGTAAGCCTGCATTTGAGAGGAGCTCGAGAGGGCAGCTGCAGCGGGGCTTATAAACCACTCCGAGCCCCTCTCAACTAGCGAGGTGGGACTAAACTTTTGGCTGCGACGCGGGCAGCAAGAGGCCTTTGGTCCCGGTTGGTAGCACCAACCGGGACCAATGCGCCCCCCTTTAGTCCCGGTTGGTGCCACCAACCGGGACCAAAGGCCGCCGCTGCCCGCCCTTTGGGCTGCTGAAAAGAGGCTTTTGGTCCCGGTTGGTGGCACCAACCGGGACTAATGCCTACCTTTAGTCCCGGTTGGTGCCACGAACCGGGACTAAAGGATTTGTTATATAAGTCCACACTTAGGAAATTTTCGACATACCTCGCCAGTTGCCCCCGACGCCGCCAGGCTGCCCGTGCTCGCCGTCGCCGCCCGCTCCTCATCGCCGTCGGCCCGCGCCCTTTGCCTCGACGGGTCGCCGCCCGGTGCTCGTCGCCGTCGCCCTGCCCCCACGCGCCGCCCTGCCTCGTGCTCGCCTGCTCGCGCGCGCAGCCTCGGCGCCCTGAGCCCCCCTGCCCGGCCCTCGCGTGCTCGCCAGCGCCCTCGCCGCCCCCGCCCGTCCCGGCCCCGTGCGTCGGCGCCCTCGCCGCCCCCGTCCCCGCTGTGAGAGCCGCCGCCCCGACTCTGTTTTTTTATTTTTATTAGTTTAATTTTTTTGTTCATATGTGATGTATATGTGTATGTGGCTATAATGTATATGTGAACAAAAAAAATTGTATGTATGTAGATGTTCAAAATGTATGAATATATATGTCAAAAATGTTTTTTTGTTCATAGAAAGTTTTTTGTTCATATATAGAAAGTTTTTATATATGACAATGGATATATATTCGATATATATGAGAAATGATGATCCACATGGAAAAGTTTTATATATGCATAAGTTACAATTTTAGAAAAGTTTTATATATCTAGCTAGGAAGGGAAGAAGAAGAAAAAGAAGGATAGGAAAGAAGAAAATAAGAAGAGGAAAGAAAGAAGAAGAGGAGAGGAAGAAGAGGAGATATAAATAAGAAGAGGAAAAAAGAAGAAAAAGAAGAGGAGAAGAAGAAAGGAATAGAGGAGAAGAAGAAAAAAATAGAATATTTCTATTTTTTCTTCTTCTCCTGTATTCCTTTCTTCTTCTCCTCTTTTTTTTCTTATTTTTTTTCTTCTTTTTTTCTTCTTTTTTCTTCTTCAATCCTCTCCTCTATTCCATTCTTCTTCTCTCCTCTTTTTATTTCTTCTTCGTTTTCTCATGTTCTATTGGGTCTGTCGTCGTCGATATATACCCCTCCCGATAACTTCAACACGAGGGGGGATAACTTAAACACGAGGGGGGGTCGATATACGCCCTCCCCGATAACATTATTTTCCCGTGTATATATGTCGTCGTTATCGATATAACCCCCTCCTGATAACTTCAACACGTGGGGGGGGGGTCGATATACCCCCTCCCCGATAACATTATTTTCCCGTGTATGTATGTTGTCGTTGTCGATATTACCCCCTCCCGATAACTTCAACACGAGGGGGGATAACTTCAACACGAGGGGGGGTCGATATACCCCCTCCTCGATAACATTATTTTCCCGTGTATGTATGTCGTCGTTGTCGATATAAAACCCCCTCCCAGATAACTTCGACATGATGGACGGTCGATATGTATAGCCCCTCTCGACCGTGATAACTTATACCGTGGGAGCACCCCCCGGCCCTCTCGCTTGACCAAAACTCTCGAGGACACCCTAACCCTAGAAAAAACGATGTCGGTCTCCTACCCCCTCCCGCCGCGCCCCTACCCTTGAAGCGTTGCCTAGGCTAGCTCAAACCCGGAATAAGCTAGGTCTACGTTTGCACTAATATATCCACCTGCTCTCATGTTTGTGTAATAATTGCCATGTTGTAATATTTGCAGAAACAATGGAGCACGGACGAGATGAGCAAGCAGAAGAGGTGTTGGGGGACATAATCTTAGCCGGAGGTGATATCTTGTCGTATCTTAATGACAATGATGGTCTGGAAGAACAGGGTGAAGAAGCAGGCTGCGGTGATCGAAGAGTGGAGGAGGAAAGACATGATTATGATGGCTCCGGTGACCCAATGCTGGTGCAAGAAGGAGCCTGTGGTGACGGATCCGGTGACCGAACAGAGTCCGGCCAGGTAAATATATTAGTTAAGCCTGTGCGGACTAGCTAATTGATGCATTCATTGTTTTGGTATGTACACATATTAATTAACACTCGTCTTTCTTCTTTTTTCTAGCCCTCCGGATCGAGCACAACTGCGGTAAAGAGACGAGGCCCGAAGAGAAAGTTGCGCTCGGATGAAAGGTTTGAGATCACAGCAATCACGCGCGACGGCCAACGGATTGAACCCCTCCGGACAAAGGATGCTTTTGCTGCTCAGTGCGGTGTTCTAGTTAGGGACAAGATCCCGATCAGCATCCACCAATGGTATAAGCCTAAGAAGGAAGACCCTGAGGTGTCTTATGTCAATGATATGCAAAAAGATGATCTTTGGACTGAGCTGAAGGCAAATTTCACCCTACCGCCAGAGGAGGATCCGGAGAAGCCAGTTAAGGAGCAATTAATCAAGTCTCATGCTCTTAAGAAGATGGCAGACCTATTCAGGAGGTGGAAGAATGAGCTGAAAACGTTTGTCGACAAAGAAGAGACACCTGAATTCATCGGCCGGTATGAGAAGATCAGAGATCACTGGCCCGCATTTGTGGCCCACAAGACATCAGAAAAGAGTAAGAAGATGTCAGCGACAAACAAGATGAATGCTGCGAAGAAGAAGCTTCACCATCGCACGGGGTCAGGTGGCTACCTCAAAGCCCGGCCTAAGTGGGCCAAGTCTGAGAGGGATCTGCTTGATAAAGGGATCGAACCACAAACAATGAACTGGCCAGACCGTTGCCGGACTTGGTTCTTCGGGGCTGGCGGAACCTTGGACCCTGTATCAGGGAGGTGTCGTTGGACGGACGAGCAACTTGCAATACCCGTCAAGAAGATTCAGCACTATATCGATGCAGCGCAGCAAGGGACGTTCGTTCCAGACAGAGAGAATGACGAGCTCACAATGTCCCTCGGGAATCCTGAGCACCCTGGATGGACACGAGGCACGCCAGGCTCCATTCCGTGGAAGGCTGGTTTTCCGGATGCGGGCGGTTACAAAACCCAGGAGAGGAGGAAAAATTGGGAGCAGATCCAAATTCAGCGTCTGCACGAAAGGGTTCAAGTGCTAGAGGAACGAGACAGCAATAGAGATGCCGAAACTGCCCCCGAAGCTACACCGCCATCTCAGCGTAGAAGCAGCGTGGCTTCCACCGAGTTGCCTCAGCTGGAGCATACGGTTACTCCTAGCTACCCCGTGGATGCTATCACGGAGTCTCAACATTGCCACCTTATGGCGGAATGGCAGAACTTGAAAGTCAAGGCGGCTGTTGGCTCTGTTTTACCTACTAAACCCGGCGCAACCTACCACTGCCGGCCGATTCCTGAAGGATATGCTAGGGTGATGGTGGATGAAATAACGGAGGGATTTGAGGACCTCCTGCTTGACCACCCTACCGGTGAAGGGGAGACTCGGCTGGGTTTAGCTCTGAAGACTCCATGCCTATGGCGGAAGGAGCTCATCAAGCTTCCGAACTGGACGGCTCCGGCGAGTAAGGGCACTCCGCCTCCTCCTCCGGCGAGTGATCAGGGCACTCAGCCTCCTTCTCCGGCGCGTGGCGGCACTCCGCCTCCTTCTCCGCCAGCGCCGGCGCGCCAGAGCAGCCAGCCTCCTCCTTCTCCGCCTCGTCAGCAAGGGCGGAAGAGACCCACCGCTGCTGCGGCTGCTCCGGCGCGTCGTAGTCCTTCTCCTCCGCCTCGTAAGCAAGGAAAGAAGACAGCCGCAGCCGCTCCGTCTGCTCTACCGGCGTCTAGCAGTACAGCTGCCAGAGGCGGAAGGCAATATAGATTCGGTCCTTCTCTGAAGACTCCAGAGAAGTTACCATATGAGAGGACCGAGGAGGAGAACGCGAAGATCGTGCGAGCCGAAGTGAAGAACTTCTTTGAAGGGGTCAAAGCAAAGAAACATCCACCTCCGGAGGAGAAGGTAGATCCGGTGGAAGCAAAGCACACTCTGGCTGCCCTGACAAAACCACCAAAGTCTCCGCCAAAAGGCAACTATGAGCGCGTTCTTGCAAAGGCATATGCCGAAGCGGAGTGGTCGGGAAGTACTGTCAGTGATAAAAGGATGAAAGAACGACGAGCTGGGAAAAAAATTGCCGAGCTCGGCGAACAAGAGAACCAATCGTGCCCCCCGCTCAAGGTGTCAAAAGACATCGTCGCTAATGATCCGGGTATGGTGCCCGGTTATACCGATCTTGGAGATTACCTGCCCAACGATGTACATTATGAAATCATGGAGGTGGACGAACACAAATACCATTACGGGAAGCCTCTCGTCAAAGATGTCAAATCTCTAAGCACGATGATGCGAAGACTACATGATTGGTACATGAAAACCTGCAGAGAGTCTGATGGGATGAGTACTTTAACGCTGAGAGTTAAACCGGAGCATGACCTCGTTGGAATTGAACTGCTGAATGTTCCATTTGAGGATTTCTTAGTTTTACAATCTAATGTCCCTCGATAAAACAACGATCACTTGCTATTGTCTGTAAGTAGTAGTGCTTCTGTCATTAAGTCTCTCTATATAGGTCAGCTCTTTCATTGCATGTATTTATACTTATCCTCACTATATTATGCAGATTGAAGATCGCCGAATTGAAGAAAAGACAAATCGGTGATATTGGGTTCATTAACACAAATCTCATAGATGATTATCAGGTTAAATTTCATGCCAAAGAAGCCGAGGCCAACTTGCTACAATCGTTGGTAATAAATCAAAACAAAGATATAATACTCTTTCCTTACAACTTCAAGTGAGTGTTACTATCTTCTGCATATTCGGTTTCCCTTTATTAGTCCAGGTTATGGTAATGTAATTGATGACTTATGCATGCATGCGTAGCTTCCACTATATTCTCCTAGAGATTAAGCTTGAGCCGGGAGTAGTAACCGTCTTAGACTCGAGACGAAAAGATCCCCAGGACTATGCGAACATGACTCAAATGCTCCAGAAGTAAGTTAAATCGATCATTATCCACCATATCAGCAACTTTGTTCATTTCCTGATATCAAGTAACTGTTTTCTTTGTCTGGCAGGGTTTGGAGAAAATTCACCTCAAAAGCCCCGGGACTGCCGAACCAGCTGCAATTTAGACACCCAAAAGTAAGTACTATAGTAGCATGTTCCGCGCATCTCCTAGTGATTCAAGCGCTAGTTTGATCAATACCATTTAGCATGCTTGCTTATCAGTTTGATTGACCTCTATTTCTTGTAAAGTGGTTGTGGCAGCAACCCGGGAATAATTACTGTGGATACTACATTTGCGAGTCCATCCGCTACCATACCTGTGAGCGGGGCTACACTGAAGAACAATATGAAGTTCGTAAGCAATAATATTCACAATTTTATTTTATTACCATCATTTGTGTTGAGTTTCATTTATTCATATATATATGTATTGACCCCCTTCTTCAAATTAGATTTTTCGGAAGCGGGATGAACTCCTAGCACCAGATCGTATGCGAGGAATTCAAGAGGAATTGGCGGCATTCTTCCTTGACCACGTGATCGCTGAAAACGGAGAATACTATGTGGACCCTGTGTTCCTACAATATAATTAGGAGATTGTATTGTAAGAGATAATTATTGTATATATGTAGCCGGTAGTGTTGGATAGATATACGAGAACTTGTTGTTCGACCAATATCTCGGAGAAGGAGAGGTGATCGATATCACTTCTCTCTGTATGCATATATATATATATGTTCATGACGATCTTCTGTTTCCTTCATTTGATTACTAGCTAGCGTGTCTACTCCTCTCCATACGTATATAGTACGTAGCGTCGACAAAGCACGGAGATAAGAGAGGACACTTCTCTCTATTAATTAGCTAGCTAACACAATATATGAAACACCTAAATTAACCCCCCAAAACCCCTAAACCACCCCCTTTCAAAAAAAACAAAAACCTCAGCTCCTGCCAGGTGCTGACGCGTGGATGCCTATTGGTCCCGGTGGGTGGCACCAACCGGGACCAAAGGCCCTCTTGCCCGGGCTCCCCGCACCGGCCACGTGGACGGCCTTTAGTCCCGGTTCGTGTAAGAACCGAGACTAAAGGGCTAGGGAATTAGTAACGACCCTTTAGTCCCGGTTCCAGAACCGGGACTAAAGGCCCTTATGAACCGGGGTAAAAGCCCCTTTTCCTACTAGTGATTGCGTACGTGTCATTGAAGAGTGAAATGATGGTTGCTTCTTTCGACTAACTTACTGTGTGATTTGACTGCTCCTTTAGTGGCCCCTACACGTACTCCCCCTACGTGTATGCAACAGTCACACGTACACATGGACGCAAAAACGCGCGCGACGCCCTAATGCATGCATGTCCGAGCACACGACGGAACACACACGGTCACGCTCAAGTGCTCCACCTACACGTGCATGCACACACATACTCAGCCAGGGTGAGCTAGTGACCGTATAAAGACCGGAAAATGTATATATTGAGCGCAATGAGCGTATTATGAAGTCAACTGACCGTATTTTTACAAATATACAGTGACATACAGTGTATTTATCTCGTTTGAAATTAAGCCATATTAACCGGAGAGGAGGCAGTATGGACTAGCATTATTTTGCTGTGTCCCGTCAACTTGCCGAACGAGGAGAAGCTTGCAGGATGGGAGAAGCTTGCACGCGGTAGCTCGCAGGACAAGGAGAAACTTTTTACTAATGCAGGCTGTCCTTCGCTCAGGCGGTGGACATGCAACAGTTAATTCGGTGTCAGATTGCCTGAAGCATACACTATACTAGTACTATTATTGTTGCACTTCCCTAAGAGGCAAACATCCAAGTGCAAAGTTTACTAGTACTACTACTATAGTCCATAGAGGTACTATACTAGTACTAGGAACCGGATGGAGGAGCGTCTGCACTCTTATTATATGTTTAAAATGTGATAAAGCAATCTTCAACACATTTGGTTCTCTTCGAGGGTTCTCGCATGTGATAATGGAAGTTGATTGCATGGAACACTAGCCACAATTCTCGCTTAATTCTGGCTCATATCCTGTTACAAATAGGTCAGCAAACCTTGCGGCGCATCTTTGTGCGAACCGTGCTTGCTGCACTTTGAATGTGGCCGAGAGCTGGCTTGATTAAACACCTCGCTTCCTACTTCTTTTTTTGCGGGGTACCTCGCTTCCTACTGACCAGTGTCTTGGCTGATCGTCCTAAGAATGCTTTTATATGAATAAAGCTCTCTCATTTAGCCGCAAAAAAGATTAAGCCACATTAACCGGAAAGGAGGGAGTATGGACTAGCACTACTTGTTGGTGTGTCCCGTCAACTCGCAGAACGAGAAGCTTGCAGGACAAGGTGAAGCTCGCTTACGCCTTTTGACTAATGCAACGTACCCTCGCCCAAGCGGTGGACATGCATCAGTACATTCGGTGTCAGATTGCCAGAGGCATACACTGTAGTACCGAACATGCGGAGTACCATCATCGTTTGACTACTACTAGAACAGGCGAAGAGCCAAGGGCAAGGTTTAGTAGTACGAGTAGTACTACTACTAGAACCGCATGGTGGAGCCTCTGTACTCTTATTTCTCTTAATCTTTGATAAAGTACACATTTATTCCGGAGAAGGGCGGAAAAGGGCAGCCCAACATGTAGTGATGATATCGATCAACCATGCTCGAATATATCTGGGCCTCCGTGCAAGCCTTCTGTGTGTTCTCGCTCCTCGGCTCTCTCAAGGAACGGCGGGTTGGCCATTTTGCCGTCAATTGAGATCGGTTTGCTCACACTTCGGTCCCACATGTCAGTGATATGCCAAGAGGAGGTGCGTTGACCGACTGGCCATACGCGTACTTGGTTTTGCACCTTCATACTACTCCTCCCTCCGTCACAGTTTACAGGGCGGGCTTCATTATGATGCATTTCTCTCAATGCATTTCCACCACCAGAGAGACATTAGACGCGTTTGGTTTAATGCTCAATTAACTAGGGCATGGTAACCGCAATTTTCTCTTGATGTAGTACTATGGAGTGGAGTAAGTGCATGCATGTGTCTACCGGGGGTGGAAGCACTGAAGGAAATATGCCCTAGAGGCAATAATAAAGTTATTATTTATTTCCTTATATCATGATAAATGTTTATTATTCATGCTAGAATTGTATTAACCGGAAACATAATACATGTGTGAATACATAGACAAACAGAGTGTCACTTGTATGCCTCTACTTGACTAGCTCGTTAATTAAAGATGGTTATGTTTCCTAGCCATAGACCTGAGTTGTCATTTGATTCACGGGATCACATCATTAGGAGAATTATGTGATTGACTTGACCCATTCCGTTAGCTTAGCACTTGATCGTTTAGTATGTTGCTATTGCTTTCTTCATGACTTATACATGTTCCTATGACTATGAGATTATGCAACTCCCGTTTACTGGAGGATCACTTTGTGTGCTACCAAACGTCACAACGTAACTGGGTGATTATATAGGTGCTCTATAGGTGTCTCCAAAGGTACTTGTTGGGTTGGCGTATTTCGAGATTAGGATTTGTCACTCCGATTGTCGGAGAGGTATCTCTGGGCCCACTCAGTAATGCACATCACTATAAGCCTTGCAAGCATTGTAACTAATGAGTTAGTTGCGGGATGATGTATTACGAAACGAGTAAATAGACTTGCCGGCAACGAGATTGAACTAGGTATTGAGATACCGACGATCGAATCTCGGGCAAGTAATATACCGATGACAAAGGGAACAACGTATGTTGTTATGCGGTCTGACCGATAAAGATCTTCGTAAAATATGTGGGAGCCAATATGAGCATCCAGGTTCCTCTGTTGGTTATTGACCGGAGACGTGTCTCGGTCATGTCTACATAGTTCTCGAACCCGTAGGGTCCGCACGCTTAATGTTTCGATGACACTTATATTAATGAGTTTATATGTTTTGATGTACCGAAGATTGTTCGGAGTCCCGGATGTGATCACGGACATGACGAGGAGTCTCGAAATGGTCGAGACATGAAGATTGATATATTGGAAGCCTATGTTTGGATATCGGAAGTGTTCCGGGTGAAATCGGAATTTTACCGGAGTACCGGGAGGTTACCGGAACCCCCTGGGGGCTTAATGGGCCATAGTGGGCCTTAGTTGAAGAGAGGAGAGGCGGCCAGGGCAGGGCCGCGCACCCCTCCCCCCTAGTCCGAATATGACAAGGAGAGGGGGGCGGCGCCCCCCTTTCCTTCCTCTCTCCCTCCTCTTTCCCCCTCCACTCCTAGTTCAACAAGGAAAAGGGAGGGAGTCCTCCTCCCGGTGGGAGTAGGACTCCTCCTAGCATGCCCCTTCTGGCCGGCCGCACCTCTCCCCCTTGCTCCTTTATATATGGGGACAGGGGGCACCCCTTGGAGACACAACAATTGATCGTTTGATCTTTTAGCCGTGTGCGGTGCCCCCCTTCACCATAGTCCACCTCGATAATACTGTAGCGGTTCTTAGGTGAAGCCCCACGTCAGTAGAACACCATCATCGTCACCATGCCGTCGTGCTGAGGAAACTCTCCCTCAACACTCGGCTGGATCGGAGTTCGAGGGACGTCATCGGGCTGAACGTGTGCTGAACTCGGAGGTGCCGTGCGTTCGGTACTTGATCGGTCGGATCGTGAAGACGTACGACTACATCAACCGCGTTGTGCTAACGCTTCCGCTTTTGGTCTACGAGGGTACGTGGACAACACTATCCCCTCTCGTTGCTATGCATCACCATGATCTTGCGTGTGCGTAGGATTTTTTTGAAATTACTACGTTACCCAACAGTGGCATTCGAGCCAGGTTTTATGCGTAGATGTCATATGCACGAGTAGAACACAAGTGAGTTGTGGGCGATACAAGTCATACTGCTTACCAGCATGTCATACTTTGGTTCGGCGGTATTGTTGGATGAAGCGGCCCGGACCGACATTACGCGTACGCTTACGCGAGACTGGTTCTACCGACGTGCTTTGCACACAGGTGGCTGGCGGGTGTCAGTTTCTCCAACTTTAGTTGAACCGAGTGTGGCTATGCCCGGTCCTTGCGAAGGTTAAAACAGCACCAACTTTACAAACTATCATTGTGGTTTTGATGCGTAGGTAAGAACGGTTCTTGCTCAGCCCGTTGCAGCCACGTAAAACTTGCAACAACAAAGTAGAGGACGTCTAACTTTTTGTTGCAGGGCATGTTGTGATGTGATATGGTCAAGACATGATGCTAAATTTTATTGTATGAGATGATCATGTTTTGTAACTGAGTTATCGGCAACTGGCAGGAGCCATATGGTTTTCGCTTTATTGTATGCAATGCAATCGCCCTGTAATGCTTTACTTTATCACTAAGCGGTAGCGATAGTCGTAGAAGCATAAGATTGGCGAGACGACAACGATGCTACGATGGAGATCATGGTGTCGCGCGGGTGAAGATGGTGATCATGACGGTGCTTCGGAGATGGAGATCACAAGCACAAGATGATGATGGCCATATCATATCACTTATATTGATTGCATGTGATGTTTATCTTTTATGCATCTTATCTTGCTTTGATTGACGGTAGCATTATAAGATGATCCCTCACTAAATTATCAAAGTATAAGTGTTCTCCCTGAGTATGCACCGTTGCGAAAGTTCTTCGTGCTGAGACACCACGTGATGATCGGGTGTGATAGGTTCTATGTTCAAATACAACGGGTGCAAAACAGTTGCACACGCAGAATACTCAGGTTAAGCTTGACGAGCCTAGTATATAACATATATGGCCTCGGAACACGGAGACCGAAAGGTCGAGCGTGAATCATATAGTATATATGATCAACATAGTGATGTTCACCGTTGAAACTACTCCATCTCACGTGATGATCAGACATGGTTTAGTTGATATGGATCACGTGATCACTTAGAGGATTAGAGGGATGTCTATCTAAGTGGGAGTTCTTAAGTAATATGATTAATTGAACTTTAATTTATCATGAACTTAGTCCTGGTAGTATTAGCGTATCTATGTTGTAGATCAATAGCTCGCGTTTAGCTCCCCTGTTTTATTTTGATATGTTCCTAGAGAAAACTAAGTTGAAAGATGTTAGTAGCAATGATGCGGACTTGGTCCGTGATCTGAGGATTAACCTCATTGCTGCACAGAAGTATTGTAGGAGCAGATGCAGACGTTATGAATGTTTTGACAAAAGCTCGGTATGATGACTACTTGATAGTTTAGTGCACCATGCTTTACGGCTTACAACCGGGACTTAAAAAATGTTTTGAACGCCACGGAACATATAAGATGTTCCAAGAGTTGAAATTGGTATTTCATACTCATGCCCGTGTCGAGAGATATTTGACCTCTGACAATATTTTGCCTACAAGATGGAGGAGAATTGCTCAGCTAGTGAGCATGTGATCAGAATGTCTGAGTACTACAATCACTTGAATCAAGTGCGAGTTAATCTTCCAGATAAGATAGTGATTGACAGAGTTCTCTAGTTACTATCACCAAGTTATTAGAAATTCGTGATGAACTATAATATGCAAGGGATAACGGAAATGATTCCCAAGCTCTTCGTGATGCTGAAATCGATGAAGGTAGAAATCAAGAAAAACATCAAGTGTTGATGGTTGACAAGACCACTAGAAAAGGGAAAAGGGAAGAAGGGGAACTTCAAGAAGAACGGCAAGCGAGTTGTTGCTCAAGTGAAGAAGCCCAAGTCTGGACCTAAGCCTGAGACTAAGTGCTTCTACTGCAAAGGAACTGGTCACTGGAAGTGGAACTGCCCCATGTATTTGGCGGATAAGAAGGATGGGAAGGTGAACAAAGTTATATTTGATATACATGTTATTGATGTGTACTTTACTAGTGTTTATAGCAACCCCTAAGTATTTGATACTAGTCCAGTTGCTAAGAATAGTAACTCGAAACGGGAGTTGCAGAATAAACAGAGACTAGTTAAGGGTGAAGTGAGGATGTGTGTTGGAAGTGGTTCCAAGATTGATATGATCATCATCGCAGACTCCCTATACTTTCGGGATTAGTGTTGAACCTAAATAAGTGTTATTTGGTGTTTGCGTTGAGCATGAATATGATTTGATCATGTTTATTGCAATACGGTTATTCATTTAAGTTAGAGAACAATTGTTGTTCTATTTACATGAATAAAACCTTCTATGGTCATACACACCAACGAAAATGGTTTGTTGGATCTCGATCGTAGTGATACACATATTCATATTATTGAAGCCAAAAGATGCAAAGATGATAATGATAGTGCAACTTATTTGTGGCACTGCCGTTTAGGTCATATTGGTGTAAAGCGCATGAAGAAACTCCATGCTGATGGGATTTTGGAATCACTTGATTATGAATCACTTGATGCTTGCGAACCATGCCTTATGGGCAAGATGACTAAAACTCCGTTCTCCGGAACAATGGAGCAAGCAACTGCCTTATTGGAAATAATACATACTAATGTATGCGATCCGATGAGTGTTGAGGCTCGCGGCGGGTATCGTTATTTTTTGACCTTCACAGATGATTTGAGCAGATATGGGTATACCTACTTAATGAAGCACAAGTCTGAAACATTTGAAAAGTTCAAAAGAATTTCAGAGTGAAGTGGAGAGTCATCGTAACAAGAAAATAATGTTTCTACAATCTGATCGTAGAGGAGAATATTTGAGTTACGAGTTTGGCCTTCAGTGAAAATAATGTGAAATAGTTTCACTACTCATGCCACCTGGAACACCACAGCGTAATGGTGTGTCCGAACATCATAACCGTACTTTATTGGATATAGTGCAATCTATGATGTTTCTTACCGATTTACCACTATAGTTTTGGGGTTATGCATTAGAGACAGCTGCATTCACATTAAAAAGGGCACCATCTAAATCCATTGAGATGACACCGTATGAACTGCGGTTTGGCAAGAAACCAAAGTTGTCATTTCTTAAAGTTTGGGGCTGCGATGCTTATGTGAAAAAGCTTCAATCTGATAAGCTCGAACCCAAATCGGAGAAATGTGTCTTCATAGGATACCCAAAGGAAACTGTTGGGTACACCTTCTATCACAGATCTGAAGGCAAGAGTTTTGTTGCTAAATTTGGATCCTTTCTAGAGAAGGAGTTTCCCTCGAAAGAAATGAGTGGGAGGAAAGTACAACTTGATGAGGTAACTGTACCTGCTCCCTTTTTGGAAAGTAGTTCATCACAGAAACCGGTTCCTGTGACACCTACACCAATTAGTGAGGAAGTTAATGATGATGATCATGAAACTTTAGATCAAGTTGTTACTGAACCTCATAGGTCAACCAGAGTAAGGTCCGCACCAAAGTGGTACGGTAATCCTGTTCTGGAGGTTATGTTACTAGACCATGACGAACCTACGAACTATGAAGAAGCGATGGTGAGACCAGACTCCGCAAAATGGCTTGTGGCCATGAAATCTGAGATGGAATCCATGTACGAGAACAAAGTGTGGTCTTTGGTTGACTTACCCGATGATCGGCAAGCCATTGAGAATAAATGGATCTTCAAGAAGAAGACTGACGCTGACGGTAATGTTACTGTCTATAAACCTCGACTTGTTGCAAAAGGTTTTGGACAAGTTCAAGGGATTGACTACAATGAGACTTTCTCACCCGTAGCGATGCTTAAGTCTGTCCAAATCATGTTAGCAATTGCCGCATTTTATTATTATGAAATTTGGCAAATGGATGTAAAGACTGCATTCCTGAATGGATTTCTGGAAGAAGAGTTGTATATGATTCAAGAAGGTTTTGTCAATCCTAAAGGTGCTAACAAAATATGCAAGCTCCAGCGATCCATCTATGGATTGGTGCAAGCATCTCGGAGTTGGAATATACGCTTTGATAAGTTGATCAAAGCATATAGTTTTATACAGACTTGTGGTGAAGCCTGTATTTACAAGAAAGTGAGTGGGAGCACTACAACATTTCTGATAAGTATGTGTGGATGACATATTGTTGATCGAATATAATGTAGAATTATTCCGCAAAGCACAAAGGAGTGCTTGAAAGGAGTTTTTCAAAGAAAGACTTCGGTGAAGCTGCTTACATATTGAGCATCAAGATCTATAGAGATAGATCAAGACGCTTGATAAGTTTTTTCAATGAGTACATACCTTGACAAGATTTTGAAGTAGTTCAAAATGGAACAGTCAAAGAAAGAGTTCTTGCCTGTGTTACAAGGTGTGAAATTGAGTAAGACTCAAAGCCCGACCACGGAAGAAGATAGAAAGAGAATGAAAGTCATTCCCTATGCCTCAGCCATAGGTTCTATAAAGTATGCCATGCTGTGTACCAGATCTATTGTATACCCTACACTAAGTTTTGCAAGGGTGTACAGTAGTGATCTAGGAGTAGATCACTGGACAACGGTCAAAATTATCCTTAGTGGAATAAGGATATGTTTCTCGATTATGGAGGTGACAAAAGGTTCGTCGTAAAGGGTTACGTCGATGCAAGTTTTGACACTGATCCAGATGACTCTAAGTCTCAATCTGGATACATACTGAAAGTGGGAGCAATTAGCTAGAATAGCTCCGTGCAGAGCATTGTTGACATAGAAATTTGCAAAATACATACAGATCTGAATGTGGCAGACCCGTAGACTAAACTTCTCTCACAAGCAAAACATGATCACATCTTAGTACTCTTTGGGTGTTAATCACATAGCGATGTGAACTAGAATATGGACTCTAGTAAACCCTTTGGGTGTTGGTCACATGACGATGTGAACTATGGGTGTTAATCACATGGTGATGTGAACTATTGGTATTAAATCACATGGTGATGTGAACTAGATTATTGACTGTAGTGAAAGTGGGAGACTGAAGGAAATATGCCCTAGAGGCAATAATAAAGTTATTATTTATTTCCATATATCATGATAAATGTTTATTATTCATGCTAGAATTGTATTAACCGGAAACATAATACATGTGTGAATACATAAACAAACAGAGTGTCACTAGGATGCCTCTACTTGACTAGCTCGTTAATTAAAGATGGTTATGTTTCCTAGCCATAGACATGAGTTGTCATTTGATTAACGGGATCACATCATTAGGGGAATGATGTGATTGACTTGACCCATTCCGTTAGCTTAGCACTTGATCGTTTAGTATGTTGCTATTGCTTTCTTCATGACTTATACATGTTCCTATGACTATGAGATTATGCAACTCCCGTTTACCGGAGGGACACTTTGTGTGCTACCAAACGTCACAACGTAACTGGGTGATTATAAAGGTGCTCTACAGGTGTCTCCGAAGGTACTTGTTGGGTTGGCGTATTTCGAGATTAGGATTTGTCACTCCGATTGTCGAAGAGGTATCTCTGGGCCCACTCAGTAATGCACATCACTATAAGCCTTGCAAGCATTGTAACTAATGAGTTAGTTGCGGGATGATGTATTACGGAACGAGTAAAGAGACTTGCCGGTAACGGGATTGAACTAGGTATTGAGATACCGACGATCGAATCTTGGGCAAGTAACATACCGATGACAAAGGGAGCAACGTATGTTGTTATGCGGTTTGACCGATAAAGATTTTCGTAGAATATGTGGGAGCCAATATGAGCATCCATGTTCCGCTATTGGTTCTTGACCGGAGACGTGTCTCGGTCATGTCTACATAGTTCTCGAACCCGTAGGGTCCGCACGCTTAATGTTTCGATGACAGTTATATTATGAGTTCATATGTTTTGATGTACCGAAGATTGTTCGGAGTCCCGGATGTGCTCACGGACATGACGAGGAGTCTCAAAATGGTCGAGACATGAAGATTGATATATTCGAAGCCTATGTTTGGATATCAGAAATGTTCTGGGTGAAATCGTAATTTTACCGGAGTACCGGGAGGTTACCGGAACCCCCCCGGGGGCTTAATGGGCCATAGTGGGCCTTAGTGGAAGAGAGGAGAGGCGGCCAGGGCAGGGCCGCGCGCCCCTCCCCCTAGTCCGAACAGGACAAGGAGCATCATCATCGTTACCATGCCGGCATGCTGACGAAACTCTCCCTCAACACTCGGATGGATCGGAGTTCGAGGGACGTCATCGGGCTGAACGTGTGCTGAACTCAGAGGTGCCGTGCGTTCGGTACTTGATCGGTCGGATCGTGAAGACGTACGACTACATCAACCGCGTTGTGCTAACGCTTTCGGTTTTGGTCTACGAGGGTACGTGGACAACACTCTCCCCTGTCGTTGCTATGCATCACAGTTATCTTGCGTGTGCGTAGGAATTTTTTTTAAATTACTACGTTCCCCAACAAGCACTGCATGCATGTGTGTACGCATTATTTCCTCTAGTAATAGACTCCGTGCTATAACTACCAATGCTATTTCTCAGGCCGATCGCTAGTCGCCTTGGTCCCAGAGATTTTCTCTTTTTCTGAAGCGCGCTCTATAAATAGTGACGGATGGAGTAGTATGAGCGGATTCAAAGAAGAGCGTATTGATGGTTGCTTCTTCCGAGCAACTTACAGTGGGAAAGGTGGGGCTTATGATTTCACTGCTCGTTACTCACTATTAATGCGTCGCAACGACCGATCTGAGTCTCCCATGCGGCTGTGCACTACCCCCTGGGTTATTAATAATACTCCGGAGTATTTGTCTTTCTAGAGATTTCAACGAGTGACTACTCAAATATTTGTCATTTTAGAGATTCAAATGGACTACTACATACGGATGTATATAGACATATTTTAGAGTGTAGATTCACTCATTTTGCTCCGTATGTAGTCACTTGTTGAAATCTCTATAAGGACAAATATTTAGGAACGGAGGGAGTACACATACGAAGCAAAATGAGTGAATCTACACTAAAATATGCCCATTTGAAATTTGTAAAAAGACAAATATTGTTGATGACAGTTGCGACGACAAAAAAGAAGCATATTCCTTGTCCTAAGGGAAGATAACAACACGGTTGTGTTTGTCTAAAACGGTGTGAGGACGAGATTGCAATATGGAAAGTACGCCGGACGAGCTACGTTTTGTGCAAAGAACTGTGGAAGATCCACATGCAGCGACGTGGGAAGACGGGCAGTGGAGCAAGGCCGGAGGGGATACCTAGAGGTCGTCGGGATGTAACTAGGTGAGCGGCGGCGGGCGGAATCTGCCCATACTGCGGCAGCGAGCAGGTGGCGTAGGCCCTACCGTGCCGGAGCTTGGTCAGAGAGAACGACGTTTACCACAGATCGGGACGTGCTGCCTCGGCGCCGTCGAACAGAGAAACGGTGCACGTCCTCCCTTTCCGCCGGCAGACGGGATGCGGCCGGATCAGTGACCAAAGGTGAGAGAGAGAGAGGCCACCACAGCCTTGTGTGAGATACTCTGAAGAGAGACAAACCAGGCAGGGAGGCTCCATTGTATATAGTGGAGCGGACTACCTTTTTCTCCATAAAAATTGTTTTATATTCTGTGTACGTGCCATTGAGCGATATAACTTTATTTAAAAATAGCGCGCCAACGCATCAAGTCAAACTTTGTTTCGTGCACGCGTGGTACACGACCTCCGTAGGTAAAGAACCGCTACACGCGTTCAAATTAGCACGTGGGCTGCCATTTCATACAAAAATGAGCTCCACCATGTACCCGTGCGGGTGTGGCTGGGCACGAAGCGTGAGTACGTGCACGGTGCACCTATTTTCTCTTCTTGTATACGTACACCACCTACGTGGGGTTGTGTGAGAGAGATAAAAACGTAGAGAGATATAGTGTGTGGGTTCGTGAGAGTTTTTTTAGGGGGGGGGGTCAATCAAAAAATGTAACATATGCAATGTGTGTGAAATAGAGTCCTGGATATCTCATATATATATAGGGGCCGATACACGAGAAGAGAGTGGAGGTATCATCGACTTGAGGTGTCCATAGAATCGAAGAGAGGGGTGATGTGTGTGTGCGTGCGCGGTCGATAAAGAGTGCCATCAATTGTGTGTGTGCCCACGTCAAAGATATAGAGTGGCTGGCCTACTAGAACGAGAGAGGGGACAGGTGCGGTTTGTCTTTCTGGCATGGATACCTACCTACAACGCTCGACTATCGGTGTGTGGTGGGGGGGGGAGGGAGGCCTAATTAACTATAGTGGTACAATGCCTGGTATATGTGTACGTGGAGGAGGAGAGAGGCCTACCTCATGTATTAAGGGAGATCGATCTACCTCATGTATTAAGGGAGATCGATCAGCATCCATGCATATGTGTAGGAGAGGAATAAGGTTGGGAGAGAGACAGAGCTAGAGTGTTGGAGGGGGTGGTAGTGGAGTTGCTTCTAACAAATGGTGGGATAGGCTTGCTAGACAACCGGAGGGCATGCCTGCAATATCAATAAGAGAGGGGATGGCTGCCTGTCTGTGCAGGTGCGTGTGAGAGACGGGTCAGGAGGCATGCACGAATGATGAGGGGGGAAAGATATGGTTGTGTTAAGCAGACATAACTACATAGAAAGATCAATCGTCCTTTGTCAGAGAAAGGAGAGACATAACTTGTGAGGTACGTCGATCGATGGGGGGGAATAGTTAAAGTCGACCTAGGTATATGTTGGCAGATCGATTGGTATACATGCATGTGTGTGTTAGAAGGAAATGAGGCACGGGGAGAAGTATAGAGAGAGAGCGATGCATCTAGGAGGTGGTGCGAGAGTCATACTATATCGAGGGGGATAAATGTGCGAGTACGAGATCGATGAAAAGAGTGGTGGGAGTGAGGCATGGACGGTGATAAGAGAAGAGGGGAAGCTTGTGTCTTGTGCTAGGCACACCTGGCTAGAGAGGCATATCGATCGATGTGTGCCGTAAAGAAGGAGCTGGGGGGCCTACACACAGCGTGGGTGAACGACCTAAAGTGAAAAGACGAATTTGTGCGATGGAGCTAGAGAATGTTGAGGGAGGGTTAGAGGGATGCGGGCGTCTGCATGCACGAGAGAAAGTTAGCGCTAGCTAGCTACAAAGATAAGAGGATTGTGTGGGTGTAAAAGACGAATAGAGATCATACTTCATTATAAAAAGTGATTTCGGATATTTGAAGAATTTATCATAGTGTTTTAAACCGACACATGTGTGAATATATATAACGGTGATGCACATGGTGTGGTTATGAACATGTTATACTACATATAATATATTTTATCTCTACTCTTATAAAAAAACGGAGTTGTTGATGATGGTGCCATCCTGCAATATAGGCCGTCCGATTTATATCTGACGGATAGGAAGAAAACTATGGCAATTTTGAAAAAATATACCCACACCCCTCTCCATATTTGCCAATTAGGCCTCCCCTTGATCATGTTGATGTTCTGTGGAACGCATGGGCATCTTGCTTGTACTACGTATAACATATTGAACATTGATCATAATTTGGGCTAATGTGTGGCTTTTGCAGCTGAGGTCTAAATACTTGTCATAATGTAGGGGGCGGGGCACTATACTATGTGTGATAAACACGGTGTACACGTATGGAACATGGTTTAGATTATGAATATATAGTTAGTACATCAAATGTACTATTATTTGGAATCAACATCAAGTGTATTCAAAAAATAGAATTCGAGTTCATGTAGTACACATAGTTCATATCTATCTCTATACTAATCATGTGGTGTGTTATTAAGGTAATACACGAATGATGGTTGAAGTTGGCAACAATCATAATTGTAGATTTGTTATTGAAATAGAGAAACGAATTCAAATTCAGTTCGAATTGCAGCGGTAGTATAGACATTTGGAATGCACTAAAATGTTGGTATGAGTAAGTTACATGCATTATACAGCAAGCGAAAAAATTTAATTGGACATAACATGGATTCATACTACCGAATAGCATTTAATTGCACTAAATTGTTGGTATGAGTAGCTTTAAATAGCATTTTTATAGTAAAACGGGGCAAGACTCTCTCTTTGTGTGGTGTGAATAGTTTTATTTTTTTCGTTTTCTTTTTGGTTGAGGGAAGTGCGAATTGATTTGGTACTACGTACAAGTACAATATTACGCGCGACGGCCAACCGATTGAACCCCTCCGGACAAAGGATGCTTTTGCTGCTCAGTGCGGGGTTCTAGTTAGGGACAAGATCCCGATCAGCATCCACCAATGGTATAAGCCTAAGAAGGAAGACCCTGAGGTGTCTTATGTCAATGATATGCAAAAAGATGATCTTTGGACTGAGCTGAAGGCAAATTTCACCCTACCGCCAGAGGAGGATCCGGAGAAGCCAGTTAAGGAGCAATTAATCAAGTCTCATGCTCTTAAGAAGATGGCAGACCTATTCAGGAGGTGGAAGAATGAGCTGAAAACGTTTGTCGACAAAGAAGAGACACCTGAATTCATCGGCCGGTATGAGAAGATCAGAGATCACTGGCCCGCATTTGTGGCCCACAAGACATCGGAAAAGAGTAAGAAGATGTCAGCGACAAACAAGATGAATGCTGCGAAACTAATGGCACTAATAGAAAGTAAAATAAATAAGTAATTAGAAACAAAATAAAATAAAATAAATAAGTTTTTGTTGTAAGTAGAAATAAAACAAAATAAATATAGCAAAAAAGAAAATAAAAAAACTAAATACAGCAAAAAGAATTTTCATAAAGAACTAATGGCACTAATAGAAAGTTTATATGTTTTCTAAAACTAATGGCACTAACAGACAGTTTATAATTTTGCTGACCTAAAAGCAAAAAGAATTAAAAAATAAAGCAAAAAACAAAAGAAAATAAATAATGCAAAAAAGTTAAAAAACTGCCACCTATTGGGCCACCACGGCCTGAATACAACTAGAAACCCAACCTGGGCCAGGATTCAGGCCCGCAGAAGGCCCAATAGGCCAACAGACAGCATAGTGTGAGAATAGGCCCGTAAGCCTGCATTTGAGAGGAGCTCGAGAGGGCAGCTGCAGCGGGGCTTATAAACCACACCGAGCCCCTCTCAACTAGCGAGGTGGGACTAAACTTTTGGCTGCGACGCGGGCAGCAAGAGGCCTTTGGTCCCGGTTGGTAGCACCAACCGGGACCAATGCGCCCCCCTTTAGTCCCGGTTGGTGCCACCAACCGGGACCAAAGGCCGCCGCTGCCCGCCCTTTGGGCTGCTGAAAAGAGGCTTTTGGTCCCGGTTGGTGGCACCAACCGGGACTAATGCCTACCTTTAGTCCCGGTTGGTGCCACGAACCGGGACTAAAGGATTTGCTATATAAGTCCACACTTAGGAAATTTTCGACATACCTCGCCAGTTGCCCCCGACGCCGCCAGGCTGCCCGTGCTCGCCGTCGCCGCCCGCTCCTCATCGCCGTCGGCCCGCGCCCTTTGCCTCGACGGGTCGCCACCCGGTGCTCGTCGCCGTCGCCCTGCCCCCACGCGCCGCCCTGCCTCGTGCTCGCCTGCTCGCGCGCGCCGCCTCGGCGCCCCGAGCCCCCCTGCCCGGCCCGCGCGTGCTCGCCAGCGCCCTCGCCGCCCCCGCCCGTCCCGGCCCCGTGCGTCGGCGCCCTCGCCGCCCCCGCCCCCGCTGTGAGAGCCGCCGCCCCGACTCTGTTTTTTTATTTTTATTAGTTTAATTTTTTTGTTCATATGTGATGTATATGTGTATGTGGCTATAATGTATATGTGAACAAAAAAAATTGTATGTATGTAGATGTTCAAAATGTATGAATATATATGTCAAAAATGTTTTTTGTTCATAGAAAGTTTTTTGTTCATATATAGAAAGTTTTTATATATGACAATGGATATATATTCGATATATATGAGAAATGATGATCCACATGGAAAAGTTTTATATATGCAAAAGTTACAATTTTAGAAAAGTTTTATATATCTAGCTAGGAAGGGAAGAAGAAGAAAAAGAAGGATAGGAAAGAAGAAAATAAGAAGAGGAAAGAAAGAAGAAGAGGAGAGGAAGAAGAGGAGATATAAATAAGAAGAGGGAAAAAGAAGAAAAAGAAGAGGAGAAGAAGAAAGGAATAGAGGAGAAGAAGAAAAAAATAGAATATTTCTATTTTTTCTTCTTCTCCTGTATTCCTTTCTTCTTCTCCTCTTTTTTTTCTTCTTTTTTTTCTTCTTTTTTTTCTTCTTTTTTTTCTTCTTTTTTTTCTTCTTTTTTCTTCTTCAATCCTCTCCTCTATTCCATTCTTCTTCTCTCCTCTTTTTATTTCTTCTTCGTTTTCTCATGTTCTATTGGGTCTGTCGTCGTCGATATATACCCCTCCCGATAACTTCAACACGAGGGGGGATAACTTCAACACGAGGGGGGGTCGATATACGCCCTCCCCGATAACATTATTTTCCCGTGTATATATGTCGTCGTTATCGATATAACCCCCTCCTGATAACTTCAACACGTGGGGGGGGGTCGATATACCCCCTCCCCGATAACATTATTTTCCCGTGTATGTATGTTGTCGTTGTCGATATTACCCCCTCCCGATAACTTCAGCACGAGGGGGGATAACTTCAACACGAGGGGGGTCGATATACCCCCTCCTCGATAACATTATTTTCCCGTGTATGTATGTCGTCGTTGTCGATATAAAACCCCCTCCCAGATAACTTCGACATGATGGACGGTCGATATGTATAGCCCCTCTCGACCGTGATAACTTATACCGCGGGAGCACCCCCCGGCCCTCTCGCTTGACCAAAACTCTCGAGGACACCCAAACCCTAGAAAAAACGATGTCGGTCTCCTACCCCCTCCCGCCGCGCCCCTACCCTTGAAGCGTTGCCTAGGCTAGCTCAAACCCGGAATAAGCTAGGTCTACGTTTGCACTAATATATCCACCTGCTCTCATGTTTGTGTAATAATTGCCATGTTGTAATATTTGCAGAAACAATGGAGCACGGACGAGATGAGCAAGCAGAAGAGGTGTTGGGGGACATAATCTTAGCCGGAGGTGATATCTTGTCGTATCTTAATGACAATGATGGTCTGGAAGAACAGGGTGAAGAAGCAGGCTGCGGTGATCGAAGAGTGGAGGAGGAAAGACATGATTATGATGGCTCCGGTGACCCAATGCTGGTGCAAGAAGGAGCCTGTGGTGACGGATCCGGTGACCGAACAGAGTCCGGCCAGGTAAATATATTAGTTAAGCCTGTGCGGACTAGCTAATTGATGCATTCATTGTTTTGGTATGTACACATATTAATTAACACTCTTCTTTCTTCTTTTTTCTAGCCCTCCAGATCGAGCACAACTGCGGTAAAGAGACGAGGCCCGAAGAGAAAGTTGCGCTCGGATGAAAGGTTTGAGATCACAGCAATCACGCGCGACGGCCAACCGATTGAACCCCTCCGGACAAAGGATGCTTTTGCTGCTCAGTGCGGGGTTCTAGTTAGGGACAAGATCCCGATCAGCATCCACCAATGGTATAAGCCTAAGAAGGAAGACCCTGAGGTGTCTTATGTCAATGATATGCAAAAAGATGATCTTTGGACTGAGCTGAAGGCAAATTTCACCCTACCGCCAGAGGAGGATCCGGAGAAGCCAGTTAAGGAGCAATTAATCAAGTCTCATGCTCTTAAGAAGATGGCAGACCTATTCAGGAGGTGGAAGAATGAGCTGAAAACGTTTGTCGACAAAGAACAGACACCTGAATTCATCGGCCGGTATGAGAAGATCAGAGATCACTGGCCCGTATTTGTGGCCCACAAGACATCGGAAAAGAGTAAGAAGATGTCAGCGACAAACAAGATGAATGCTGCGAAGAAGAAGCTTCACCATCGCACGGGGTCAGGTGGCTACCTCAAAGCCTGGCCTAAGTGGGCCAAGTCTGAGAGGGATCTGCTTGATAAAGGGATCGAACCACAAACAATGAACTGGCCAGACCGTTGCCGGACTTGGTTCTTCGGGGCTGGCGGAACCTTGGACCCTGTATCAGGGAGGTGTCGTTGGACGGACGAGCAACTTGCAATACCCGTCAAGAAGATTCAGCACTATATCGATGCAGCGTAGCAAGGGACGTTCGTTCCAGACAGAGAGAATGACGAGCTCACAATGTCCCTCGGGAATCCTGAGCACCCTGGATGGACACGAGGCACGCCAGGCTCCGTTCCGTGGAAGGCTGGTTTTCCGGACGCGGGCGGTTACAAAACCCAGGAGAGGAGGAAAAAATTGGAGCAGATCCAAATTCAGCGTCTACACGAAAGGGTTCAAGTGCTAGAGGAACGAGACAGCAATAGAGATGCCGAAACTGCCCCCGAAGCTACACCGCCATCTCAGCGTAGAAGCAGCGTGGCTTCCACCGAGTTGCCTCAGCTGGAGCATGCGGTTACTCCTAGCTACCCCGTGGATGCTATCACGGAGTCTCAACATTGCCACCTTATGGCGGAATGGCAGAACTTGAAAGTCAAGGCGGCTGTTGGCTCTGTTTTACCTACTAAACCCGGCGCAACCTACCACTGCCGGCCGATTCCTGAAGGATATGCTAGGGTGATGGTGGATGAAATAACGGAGGGATTTGAGGACCTCCAGCTTGACCACCAGACCGGTGAAGGGGAGACTCGGCTGGGTTTAGCTCTGAAGACTCCATGCCTATGGCGGAAGGAGCTCATCAAGCTTCCGAACTGGACGGCTCCGGCGAGTAAGGGCACTCCGCCTCCTCCTCCGGCGAGTGATCAGGGCACTCAGCCTCCTTCTCCAGCGCGTGGCGGCACTCCGCCTCCTTCTCCGCCAGCGCCGGCGCGCCAGAGCAGCCAGCCTCCTCCTTCTCCGCCTCGTCAGCAAGGGCGGAAGAGACCCACCGCTGCTGCGGCTGCTCCGGCGCGTCGTAGTCCTTCTCCTCCGCCTCGTAAGCAAGGAAAGAAGACAGCCGCAGCTGCTCCGTCTGCTTTGCCGGCGTCTAGCAGTACAGCTGCCAGAGGCGGGAGGCAATATAGATTCGGTCCTTCTCTGAAGACTCCGGAGAAGTTACCATATGAGAGGACCGAGGAGGAGAATGCGAAGATCGTGCGAGCCGATGTGAAGAACTTCTTTGAAGGGGTCAAAGCAAAGAAACATCCACCTCCGGAGGAGAAGGTAGATCCGGTGGAAGCAAAGCGCACTCTGGCTGCCCTGACAAAACCACCAAAGTCTCCGCCAAAAGGCAACTATGAGCGCGTTCTTGCAAAGGCATATGCCGAAGCGGAGTGGTCGGGAAGTACTGTCAGTGATAAAAGGATGAAAGAACGACGAGCTGGGAAAAAAATTGCCGAGCTCGGCGAACAAGAGAACCAATCGTGCCCCCCGCTGAAGGTGTCAAAAGACATCGTCGCTAATGATCCGGGTATGGTGCCCGGTTATACCGATCTTGGAGATTACCTGCCCGATGATGTACATTATGAAATCATGGAGGTGGACGAACACAAATACCATTACGGGAAGCCTCTCGTCAAAGATGTCAAATCTCTAAGCACGATGATGCGAAGACTACATGATTGGTACATGAAAACCTGCAGAGAGTCTGATGGGATGAGTACTTTAACGCTGAGAGTTAAACCGGAGCATGACCTCGTTGGAATTGAACTGCTGAATGTTCCATTTGAGGATTTCTTAGTTTTACAATCTAATGTCCCTCAATAAAACAACGATCACTTGCTACTATCTGTAAGTAGTACTACTTCTGTCATCAAGTCTCTCTATATAGGTCAGCTCTTTCATTGCATGTATTTATACTTATCCTCACTATATTATGCAGATTGAAGATCGCCGAATTGAAGAAAAGACAAATCGGTGATATTGGGTTCATTAACACAAATCTCATAGATGATTATCAGGTTAAATTTCATGCCAAAGAAGCCGAGGCCAACTTGCTACAATCGTTGGTAATAAATCAAAACAAAGATATAATACTCTTTCCTTACAACTTCAAGTGAGTGTTACTGTCTTCTGCATATTCGGTTTCCCTTTATTAGTCCAGGTTATGGTAATGTAATTGATGACTTATGCATGCATGCGTAGCTTCCACTATATTCTCCTAGAGATTAAGCTTGAGCCGGGAGTAGTAACCGTCTTAGACTCGAGACGAAAAGATCCCCAGGACTATGCGAACATGACTCAAATGCTCCAGAAGTAAGTTAAATCGATCATTATCCACCATATCAGCAACTTTGTTCATTTCCTGATATCAAGTAACTGTTTTCTTTGTCTGGCAGGGTTTGGAGAAAATTCACCTCAAAAGCCCCGGGACTGCCGAACCAGCTGCAATTTAGACACCCAAAAGTAAGTACTATAGTAGCATGTTCCGCGCATCTCCTAGTGATTCAAGCGCTAGTTTGATCAATACCATTTAGCATGCTTGCTTATCAGTTTGATTGACCTCTATTTCTTGTAAAGTGGTTGTGGCAGCAACCCGGGAATAATTACTGTGGATACTACATTTGCGAGTCCATCCGCTACCATACCTGTGAGCGGGGCTACACTGAAGAACAATATGAAGTGCGTAAGCAATAATATTCACAATTTTATTTTATTACCATCATTTGTGTTGAGTTTCATTTATTCATATATATATGTATTGACCCCCTTCTTCAAATTAGATTTTTCGGAAGCGGGATGAACTCCTAGCACCAGATCGTATGCGAGGAATTCAAGAGGAATTGGCGGCATTCTTCCTTGACCACGTGATCGCTGAAAACGGAGAATACTATGTGGACCCTGTGTTCCTACAATATAATTAGGAGATTGTATTGTAAGAGATAATTATTGTATATATGTAGCCGGTAGTGTTGGATAGATATACGAGAACTTGTTGTTCGACCAATATCTCGGAGAAGGAGAGGTGGTCGATATCACTTCTCTCTGTATGCATATATATATATATATGTTCATGACGATCTTCTGTTTCCTTCATTTGATTACTAGCTAGCGTGTCTACTCCTCTCCATACGTATATAGTACGTAGCGTTGACAAAGCACGGAGATAAGAGAGGACACTTCTCTCTATTAATTAGCTAGCTAACACAATATATGAAACACCTAAATTAACCCCCCAAAACCCCTAAACCACCCCCTTTCAAAAAAAACAAAAACCTCAGCTCCTGCCAGGTGCTGACGCGTGGATGCCTATTGGTCCCGGTTGGTGGCACCAACCGGGACCAAATGCCCTCTTGCCTGGGCTCCCCGCACCGGCCACGTGGACGGCCTTTAGTCCCGGTTCGTGTAAGAACCGGGACTAAAGGGCTAGGGCATTAGTAACGACCCTTTGGTCCCGGTTCCAGAACCGGGACTAAAGGCCCTTATGAACCGGGGTAAAAGCCCCTTTTCCTACTAGTGATTGCGTACGTGTCATTGAAGAGTGAAATGATGGTTGCTTCTTTCGACTAACTTACTGTGTGATTTGACTGCTCCTTTAGTGGCCCCTACACGTACTCCCCCTACGTGTATGCAACAGTCACACGTACACATGGACGCAAAAACGCGCGCGACGCCCTAATGCATGCATGTCCGAGCACACGACGGAACACACACGGTCACGCTCAAGTGCTCCACCTACACGTGCAAGCACACACATACTCAGCCAGGGTGAGCTAGTGACCGTATAAAGACAGGAAAATGTATATATTGAGCACAATGAGCGTATTATGAAGTCAACTGACCGTATTTTTACAAATATACAATGACATACAGTGTATTTATCTCGTTTGAAATTAAGCCATATTAACCGGAGAGGAGGCAGTATGGACTAGCATTATTTTGCTGTGTCCCGTCAACTTGTCGAACGAGAAGAAGCTTGCAGGATGGGAGAAGCTTGCGCGCGGTAGCTCGCGGGACAAGGAGAAACTTTTTACTAATGCAGACTGTCCTTCGCTCAGGCGGTGGACATGCAACAGTTAATTCGGTGTCAGATTGCCTGAAGCATACACTATACTAGTACTATTATTGTTGCACTTCCCTAAGAGGCGAACATCCAAGCGCAAAGTTTACTAGTACTACTACTATAGTCCATAGAGGTACTATACTAGTACTAGGAACCGGATGGAGGAGCGTCTGCACTCTTATTATATGTTTAAAATGTGATAAAGCAATCTTCAACACATTTGGTTCTCTTCGAGGGTTCTCGCATGTGATAATGGAAGTTGATTGCATGGAACACTAGCCACAATTCTCGCTTAATTCTGGCTCATATCCTGTTACAAATAGGTCAGCAAACCTTGCGGCGCATCTTTGTGCGAACCGTGCTTGCTGCACTTTGAATGTGGCCGCGAGCTGGCTTGATTAAACACCTCGCTTCCTACTTCTTTTTTACGGGGTACCTCGCTTCCTACTGACCAGTGTCTTGGCTGATCGTCCTAAGAATGCCTTTATATGAATAAAGCTCTCTCATTTAGCCGCAAAAAAGATTAAGCCACATTAACCGGAAAGGAGGGAGTATGGACTAGCACTACTTGTTGGTGTGTCCCGTCAACTCGCAGAACGAGAAGCTTGCAGGACAAGGTGAAGCTCGCTTACGCCTTTTGACTAATGCAACGTACCCTCGCCCAGGCGGTGGACATGCATCAGTTCATTCGGTGTCAGATTGCCAGAGGCATACACTGTAGTACCGAACATGCGGAGTACCATCATCGTTTGACTACTACTAGAACAGGCGAAGAGCCAAGGGCAAGGTTTAGTAGTACGAGTAGTACTACTACTAGAACCGCATGGTGGAGCCTCTGTACTCTTATTTCTCTTAATCTTTGATAAAGTACACATTTATTCCGGAGAAGGGCGGAAAAGGGCAGCCCAACATGTAGTGATGATATCGATCAACCATGCTCGAATATATCTGGGCCTCCGTGCGAGCCTTCTGTGTGTTCTCGCTCCTCGGCTCTCTCAAGGAACGGCGGGTTGGCCATTTTGCCGTCAATTGAGATCGGTTTGCTCACACTCCGGTCCCACATGTCAGTGATATGCCAAGAGGAGGTGCGTTGACCGACTGGCCATACGCGTACTTGGTTTTGCACCTTCATACTACTCCTCCCTCCGTCACAGTTTACAGGGCGGGCTTCATTATGATGCATTTCTCTCAATGCATTTCCACCACCAGAGAGACATTAGACGCGTTTGGTTTAATGCTCAATTAATTAGGGCATGGTAACCGCAATTTTCTCTTGATGTAGTACTATGGAGTGGAGTAAGTGCATGCATGTGTCTATCGGGGGTGGAAGCACTGAAGGAAATATGCCCTAGAGGCAATAATAAAGTTATTATTTATTTCCTTATATCATGATAAATGTTTATTATTCATGCTAGAATTGTATTAACCGGAAACATAATACATGTGTGAATACATAGACAAACAGAGTGTCACTTGTATGCCTCTACTTGACTAGCTCGTTAATTAAAGATGGTTATGTTTCCTAGCCATAGACCTGAGTTGTCATTTGATTAATGGGATCACATCATTAGGAGAATTATGTGATTGACTTGACCCATTCCGTTAGCTTAGCACTTGATCGTTTAGTATGTTGCTATTGCTTTCTTCATGACTTATACATGTTCCTATGACTATGAGATTATGCAACTCCCGTTTACTGGAGGATCACTTTGTGTGCTACCAAACGTCACAACGTAACTGGGTGATTATATAGGTGCTCTACAGGTGTCTCCAAAGGTACTTGTTGGGTTGGCGTATTTCGAGATTAGGATTTGTCACTCCGATTGTCGGAGAGGTATCTCTGGGCCCACTCAGTAATGCACATCACTATAAGCCTTGCAAGCATTGTAACTAATGAGTTAGTTGCGGGATGATGTATTACGAAACGAGTAAATAGACTTGCCGGCAACGAGATTGAACTAGGTATTGAGATATCGACGATCGAATCTCGGGCAAGTAATATACCGATGACAAAGGGAACAACGTATGTTGTTATGCGGTCTGACCGATAAAGATCTTCGTAAAATATGTGGGAGCCAATATGAGCATCCAGGTTCCTCTGTTGGTTATTGACCGGAGACGTGTCTCGGTCATGTCTACATAGTTCTCGAACCCGTAGGGTCCGCACGCTTAATGTTTCGATGACACTTATATTAATGAGTTTATATGTTTTGATGTACCGAAGATTGTTCGGAGTCCCGGATGTGATCACGGACATGACGAGGAGTCTCGAAATGGTCGAGACATGAAGATTGATATATTGGAAGCCTATGTTTGGATATCGGAAGTGTTCCGGGTGAAATCGGAATTTTACCGGAGTACCGGGAGGTTACCGGAACCCCCTGGGGGCTTAATGGGCCATAGTGGGCCTTAGTTGAAGAGAGGAGAGGCGGCCAGGGCAGGGCCGCGCCCCCCTCCCCCCTAGTCCGAATAGGACAAGGAGAGGGGGGCGGCCCCCCCCCCTTTCCTTCCTCTCTCCCTCCTCTTTCCCCCTCCACTCCTAGTTCAACAAGGAAAAGGGAGGGAGTCCTCCTCCCGGTGGGAGTAGGACTCCTCCTAGCGTGCCCCTTCTGGCCGGCCGCACCTCTCCCCCTTGCTCCTTTATATATGGGGGCAGGGGGCACCCCTTGGAGACACAACAATTGATCGTTTGATCTTTTAGCCGTGTGCGGTGCCCCCCTTCACCATAGTCCACCTCGATAATACTGTAGCGGTTCTTAGGTGAAGCCCCACGTCAGTAGAACACCATCATCGTCACCATGCCGTCGTGCTGAGGAAACTCTCCCTCAACACTCGGCTGGATCGGAGTTCGAGGGACGTCATCGGGCTGAACGTGTGCTGAACTCGGAGGTGCCGTGCGTTCGGTACTTGATCGGTCGGATCGTGAAGACGTACGACTACATCAACCGCGTTGTGCTAACGCTTCCGCTTTTGGTCTACGAGGGTACGTGGACAACACTATCCCCTCTCGTTGCTATGCATCACCATGATCTTGCGTGTGCGTAGGATTTTTTTTGAAATTACTACGTTACCCAACAGTGGCATTCGAGCCAGGTTTTATGCGTAGATGTCATATGCACGAGTAGAACACAAGTGAGTTGTGGGCGATACAAGTCATACTGCTTACCAGCATGTCATACTTTGGTTCGGCGGTATTGTTGGATGAAGCGGCCCGGACCGACATTACGCGTACGCTTACGCGAGACTGGTTCTACCGACGTGCTTTGCACACAGGTGGCTGGCGAGTGTCAGTTTCTCCAACTTTAGTTGAACCGAGTGTGGCTATGCCCGGTCCTTGCGAAGGTTAAAACAGCACCAACTTTACAAACTATCATTGTGGTTTTGATGCGTAGGTAAGAACGGTTCTTGCTCAGCCCGTTGCAGCCACGTAAAACTTGCAACAACAAAGTAGAGGACGTCTAACTTTTTTTTGCAGGGCATGTTGTGATGTGATATGGTCAAGACATGATGCTAAATTTTATTGTATGAGATGATCATGTTTTGTAACTGAGTTATCAGCAACTGGCAGGAGCCATATGGTTTTCGCTTTATTGTATGCAATGCAATCACCCTGTAATGCTTTACTTTATCACTAAGCGGTAGCGATAGTCGTAGAAGCATAAGATTGGCGAGACGGCAACGATGCTACGATGGAGATCATGGTGTCGCGCCGGTGAAGATGGTCATCATGACGGTGCTTCGGAGATGGAGATCACAAGCACAAGATGATGATGGCCATATCATATCACTTATATTGATTGCATGTGATGTTTATCTTTTATGCATCTTATCTTGCTTTGATTGACGGTAGCATTATAAGATGATCCCTCACTAAATTATCAAAGTATAAGTGTTCTCCCTGAGTATGCACCGTTGCGAAAGTTCTTCGTGCTGAGACACCACGTGATGATCGGGTGTGATAGGTTCTATGTTCAAATACAACGGGTGCAAAACAGTTGCACACGCAGAATACTCAGGTTAAGCTTGACGAGCCTAGTATATAACATATATGGCCTCGGAACACGGAGACCGAAAGGTCGAGCGTGAATCATATAGTATATATGATCAACATAGTGATGTTCACCGTTGAAACTACTCCATCTCACGTGATGATCAGACATGGTTTAGTTGATATGGATCACGTGATCACTTAGAGGATTAGAGGGATGTCTATCTAAGTGGGAGTTCTTAAGTAATATGATTAATTGAACTTTAATTTATCATGAACTTAGTCCTGGTAGTATTAGCGTATCTATGTTGTAGATCAATAGCTCGCGTTTAGCTCCCCTGTTTTATTTTGATATGTTCCTAGAGAAAACTAAGTTGAAAGATGTTAGTAGCAATGATGCGGACTTGGTCCGTGATCTGAGGATTAACCTCATTGCTGCACAGAAGTATTGTAGGAGCAGATGCAGACGTTATGAATGTTTTGACAAAAGCTCGGTATGATGACTACTTGATAGTTTAGTGCACCATGCTTTACGGCTTACAACCGGGACTTAAAAAATGTTTTGAACGCCACGGAACATATAAGATGTTCCAAGAGTTGAAATTGGTATTTCATACTCATGCCCGTGTCGAGAGATATTTGACCTCTGACAATATTTTGCCTACAAGATGGAGGAGAATTGCTCAGCTAGTGAGCATGTGATCAGAATGTCTGAGTACTACAATCACTTGAATCAAGTGCGAGTTAATCTTCCAGATAAGATAGTGATTGATAGAGTTCTCTAGTTACTATCACCAAGTTATTAGAACTTCGTGATGAACTATAATATGCAAGGGATAACGGAAATGATTCCCAAGCTCTTCGTGATGCTGAAATCGACGAAGGTAGAAATCAAGAAAAACATCAAGTGTTGATGGTTGACAAGACCACTAGAAAAGGGCAAAGGGAAGAAGGGGAACTTCAAGAAGAACGGCAAGCGAGTTGTTGCTCAAGTGAAGAAGCCCAAGTCTGGACCTAAGCCTGAGACTAAGTGCTTCTACTGCAAAGGAACTGGTCACTGGAAGTGGAACTGCCCCATGTATTTGGCGGATAAGAAGGATGGGAAGGTGAACAAAGTTATATTTGATATACATGTTATTGATGTGTACTTTACTAGTGTTTATAGCAACCCCTAAGTATTTGATACTAGTCCAGTTGCTAAGAATAGTAACTCGAAACGGGAGTTGCAGAATAAACAGAGACTAGTTAAGGGTGAAGTGAGGATGTGTGTTGGAAGTGGTTCCAAGATTGATATGATCATCATCGCAGACTCCCTATACTTTCGGGATTAGTGTTGAACCTAAATAAGTGTTATTTGGTGTTTGCGTTGAGCATGAATATGATTTGATCATGTTTATTGCAATACGGTTATTCATTTAAGTTAGAGAACAATTGTTGTTCTATTTACATGAATAAAACCTTCTATGGTCATACACACCAACGAAAATGGTTTGTTGGATCTCGATCGTAGTGATACACATATTCATATTATTGAAGCCAAAAGATGCAAAGATGATAATGATAGTGCAACTTATTTGTGGCACTGCCGTTTAGGTCATATTGGTGTAAAGCGCATGAAGAAACTCCATGCTGATGGGATTTTGGAATCACTTGATTATGAATCACTTGATGCTTGCGAACCATGCCTTATGGGCAAGATGACTAAAACTCCGTTCTCCGGAACAATGGAGCAAGCAACTGCCTTATTGGAAATAATACATACTAATGTATGCGATCCGATGAGTGTTGAGGCTCGCGGCGGGTATCGTTATTTTCTGACCTTCACAGATGATTTGAGCAGATATGGGTATACCTACTTAATGAAGCACAAGTCTGAAACATTTGAAAAGTTCAAAAGAATTTCAGAGTGAAGTGGAGAATCATCGTAACAAGAAAATAATGTTTCTACAATCTGATCGTAGAGGAGAATATTTGAGTTACGAGTTTGGCCTTCAGTGAAAATAATGTGAAATAGTTTCACTACTCATGCCACCTGGAACACCACAGCGTAATGGTGTGTCCGAACATCATAACCGTACTTTATTGGATATAGTGCAATCTATGATGTTTCTTACCGATTTACCACTATAGTTTTGGGGTTATGCATTAGAGACAGCTGCATTCACATTAAAAAGGGCACCATCTAAATCCATTGAGATGACACCGTATGAACTGCGGTTTGGCAAGAAACCAAAGTTGTCATTTCTTAAAGTTTGGGGCTGCGATGCTTATGTGAAAAAGCTTCAATCTGATAAGCTCGAACCCAAATCGGAGAAATGTGTCTTCATAGGATACCCAAAGGAAACTGTTGGGTACACCTTCTATCACAGATCTGAAGGCAAGAGTTTTGTTGCTAAATTTGGATCCTTTCTAGAGAAGGAGTTTCCCTCGAAATAAATGAGTGGGAGGAAAGTACAACTTGATGAGGTAACTGTACCTGCTCCCTTTTTGGAAAGTAGTTCATCACAGAAACCGGTTCCTGTGACACCTACACCAATTAGTGAGGAAGTTAATGATGATGATCATGAAACTTTAGATCAAGTTGTTACTGAACCTCATAGGTCAACCAGAGTAAGGTCCGCACCAAAGTGGTACGGTAATCCTGTTCTGGAGGTTATGTTACTAGACCATGACGAACCTACGAACTATGAAGAAGCGATGGTGAGACCAGACTCCGCAAAATGGCTTGTGGCCATGAAATCTGAGATGGAATCCATGTACGAGAACAAAGTGTGGTCTTTGGTTGACTTACCCGATGATCGGCAAGCCATTGAGAATAAATGGATCTTCAAGAAGAAGACTGACGCTGACGGTAATGTTACTGTCTATAAACCTCGACTTGTTGCAAAAGGTTTTGGACAAGTTCAAGGGATTGACTACAATGAGACTTTCTCACCCGTAGCGATGCTTAAGTCTGTCCAAATCATGTTAGCAATTGCCGCATTTTATTATTATGAAATTTGGCAAATGGATGTAAAGACTGCATTCCTGAATGGATTTCTGGAAGAAGAGTTGTATATGATTCAAGAAGGTTTTGTCAATCCTAAAGGTGCTAACAAAATATGCAAGCTCCAGCGATCCATCTATGGATTGGTGCAAGCATCTCGGAGTTGGAATATACGCTTTGATAAGTTGATCAAAGCATATAGTTTTATACAGACTTGTGGTGAAGCCTGTATTTACAAGAAAGTGAGTGGGAGCACTACAACATTTCTGATAAGTATGTGTGGATGACATATTGTTGATCGAATATAATGTAGAATTATTCCGCAAAGCACAAAGGAGTGCTTGAAAGGAGTTTTTCAAAGAAAGACTTCGGTGAAGCTGCTTACATATTGAGCATCAAGATCTATAGAGATAGATCAAGACGCTTGATAAGTTTTTTCAATGAGTACATACCTTGACAAGATTTTGAAGTAGTTCAAAATGGAACAGTCAAAGAAAGAGTTCTTGCCTGTGTTACAAGGTGTGAAATTGAGTAAGACTCAAAGCCCGACCACGGAAGAAGATAGAAAGAGAATGAAAGTCATTCCCTATGCCTCAGCCATAGGTTCTATAAAGTATGCCATGCTGTGTACCAGATCTATTGTATACCCTACACTAAGTTTTGCAAGGGTGTACAGTAGTGATCTAGGAGTAGATCACTGGACAACGGTCAAAATTATCCTTAGTGGAATAAGGATATGTTTCTCGATTATGGAGGTGACAAAAGGTTCGTCGTAAAGGGTTACGTCGATGCAAGTTTTGACACTGATCCAGATGACTCTAAGTCTCAATCTGGATACATACTGAAAGTGGGAGCAATTAGCTAGAATAGCTCCGTGCAGAGCATTGTTGACATAGAAATTTGCAAAATACATACAGATCTGAATGTGGCAGACCCGTAGACTAAACTTCTCTCACAAGCAAAACATGATCACATCTTAGTACTCTTTGGGTGTTAATCACATAGCGATGTGAACTAGAATATGGACTCTAGTAAACCCTTTGGGTGTTGGTCACATGACGATGTGAACTATGGGTGTTAATCACATGGTGATGTGAACTATTGGTATTAAATCACATGGTGATGTGAACTAGATTATTGACTGTAGTGAAAGTGGGAGACTGAAGGAAATATGCCCTAGAGGCAATAATAAAGTTATTATTTATTTCCTTATATCATGATAAATGTTTATTATTCATGCTAGAATTGTATTAACCGGAAACATAATACATGTGTGAATACATAAACAAACAGACTGTCACTAGGATGCCTCTACTTGACTAGCTCGTTAATTAAAGATGGTTATGTTTCCTAGCCATAGACATGAGTTGTCATTTGATTAACGGGATCACATCATTAGGGGAATGATGTGATTGACTTGACCCATTCCGTTAGCTTAGCACTTGATCGTTTAGTATGTTGCTATTGCTTTCTTCATGACTTATACATGTTCCTATGACTATGAGATTATGCAACTCCCGTTTACCGGAGGGACACTTTGTGTGCTACCAAACGTCACAACGTAACTGGGTGATTATAAAGGTGCTCTACAGGTGTCTCCGAAGGTACTTGTTGGGTTGGCGTATTTCGAGATTAGGATTTGTCACTCCGATTGTCGAAGAGGTATCTCTGGGCCCACTCAGTAATGCACATCACTATAAGCCTTGCAAGCATTGTAACTAATGAGTTAGTTGCGGATGATGTATTACGGAACGAGTAAAGAGACTTGCCGGTAACGGGATTGAACTAGGTATTGAGATACCGACGATCGAATCTTGGGCAAGTAACATACCGATGACAAAGGGAGCAACGTATGTTGTTATGCGGTTTGACCGATAAAGATTTTCGTAGAATATGTGGGAGCCAATATGAGCATCCATGTTCCGCTATTGTTTCTTGACCGGAGACGTGTCTCGGTCATGTCTACATAGTTCTCGAACCCGTAGGGTCCGCACGCTTAATGTTTCGATGACAGTTATATTATGAGTTCATATGTTTTGATGTACCGAAGATTGTTCGGAGTCCCGGATGTGCTCACGGACATGAGGAGGAGTCTCAAAATGGTCGAGACATGAAGATTGATATATTGGAAGCCTATGTTTGGATATCAGAAATGTTCTGGGTGAAATCGTAATTTTACCGGAGTACCGGGAGGTTACCGGAACCCCGCGGGGGCTTAATGGGCCATAGTGGGCCTTAGTGGAAGAGAGGAGAGGCGGCCAGGGCAGGGCCGCGCGCCCCTCCCCCTAGTCCGAACAGGACAAGGAGCATCATCATCGTTACCACGCCGGCATGCTGACGAAACTCTCCCTCAACACTCGGATGGATCGGAGTTCGAGGGACGTCATCGGGCTGAACGTGTGCTGAACTCAGAGGTGCCGTGCGTTCGGTACTTGATCGGTCGGATCGTGAAGACGTACGACTACATCAACCGCGTTGTGCTAACGCTTCCGGTTTTGGTCTACGAGGGTACGTGGACAACACTCTCCCCTGTCGTTGCTATGCATCACAGTGATCTTGCGTGTGCGTAGGAATTTTTTTTAAATTACTACGTTCCCCAACAAGCACTGCATGCATGTGTGTACGCATTATTTCCTCTAGTAATAGACTCCGTGCTATAACTACCAATGCTATTTCTCAGGCCGATCGCTAGTCGCCTTGGTCCCAGAGATTTTCTCTTTTTCTGAAGCGCGCTCTATAAATAGTGACGGATGGAGTAGTATGAGCGGATTCAAAGAAGAGCGTATTGATGGTTGCTTCTTCCGAGCAACTTACAGTGGGAAAGGTGGGGCTTATGATTTCACTGCTCGTTACTCACTATTAATGCGGCGCAACGACCGATCTGAGTCTCCCATGCGGCTGTGCACTACCCCCTGGGTTATTAATAATACTCCGGAGTATTTGTCTTTCTAGAGATTTCAACGAGTGACTACTCAAATATTTGTCATTTTAGAGATTCAAATGGACTACTACATACGGATGTATATAGACATATTTTAGAGTGTAGATTCACTCATTTTGCTCCGTATGTAGTCACTTGTTGAAATCTCTATAAGGACAAATATTTAGGAACGGAGGGAGTACACATACGAAGAAAAATGAGTGAATCTACACTCTAAAATATGCCCATTTGAAATTTGTAAAAAGACAAATATTGTTGATGACAGTTGCGACGACAAAAAAGAAGCATATTCCTTGTCCTAAGGGAAGATAACAACACGGTTGTGTTTGTCTAAAACGGTGTGAGGACGAGATTGCAATATGGAAAGTACGCCGGACGAGCTACGTTTTGTGCAAATAACTGTGGAAGATCCACATGCAGCGACGTGGGAAGACGGGCAGTGGAGCAAGGCCGGAGGGGATACCTAGAGGTCGTCGGGATGTAACTAGGTGAGCGGCGGCGGGCGGAATCTGCCCATACTGCGGCAGCGAGCAGGTGGCGTAGGCCCTACCGTGCCGGAGCTTGGTCAGAGAGAACGGCGTTTACCACAGATCGGGACGTGCTGCCTCGGCGCCGTCGAACAGAGAAACGGTGCACGTCCTCCCTTTCCGCCGGCAGACGGGATGCGGCCGGATCAGTGACCAACGGTGAGAGAGAGAGAGGCCACCACAGCCTTGTGTGAGATACTCTGAAGAGAGACAAACCAGGCAGGGAGGCTCCATTGTATATAGTGGAGCGGACTACCTTTTTCTCCATAAAAATTGTTTTATATTCTGTGTACGTGCCATTGAGCGATATAACTTTATTTAAAAATAGCGCGCCAATGCATCAAGTCAAACTTTGTTTCGTGCACGCGTGGTACACGACCTCCGTAGGTAAACAACCGCTACACGCGTTCAAATTAGCACGTGGGCTGCCATTTCATACAAAAATGAGCTCCACCATGTACTCGTGCGGGTGTGGCTGGGCACGAAGCGTGAGTACGTGCACGGTGCACCTATTTTCTCTTCTTGTATACGTACACCACCTACGTGGGGTTGTGTGAGAGAGATACAAACGTAGAGAGATATAGTGTGTGGGTTCGTGAGAGTTTTTTTAGGGGGGGGGTCAATCAAAAAATGTAACATATGCAATGTGTGTGAAATAGAGTCCTGGATATCTCATATATATAGAGGGGCCGATCCACGAGAAGAGAGTGGAGGTATCATCGACTTGAGGTGTCCATAGAATCGAAGAGAGGGGTGATGTGTGTGTGCGTGCGCGGTCGATAAAGAGTGCCATCGAATGTGTGTGTGCCCACGTCAAAGATATAGAGTGGCTGGCCTACTAGAACGAGAGAGGGGACAGGTGCGGTTTGTCTTTCTGGCATGGATACCTACCTACAACGCTCGACTATCGGTGTGTGGTGGGGGGGGGGAGGGAGGCCTAATTAACTATAGTGGTACAATGGCCTGGTATATGTGTACGTGGAGGAGGAGAGAGGCCTACCTCATGTATTAAGGGAGATCGATCTACCTCATGTATTAAGGGAGATCGATCAGCATCCATGCATATGTGTAGGAGAGGAATAAGGTTGGGAGAGAGACAGAGCTAGAGTGTTGGAGGGGGTGGTAGTGGAGTTGCTTCTAACAAATGGTGGGATAGGCTTGCTAGACAACCGGAGGGCATGCCTGCAATATCAATAAGAGAGGGGATGGCTGCCTGTCTGTGCAGGTGCGTGTGAGAGACGGGTCAGGAGGCATGCACGAATGATGAGGGGGGAAAGATATGGCTGTGTTAAGCAGACATAACTACATAGAAAGATCAATCATCCTTTGTCAGAGAAAGGAGAGACATAACTTGTGAGGTACGTCGATCGATGGGGGGGAATAGTTAAAGTCGACCTAGGTATATGTTGGCAGATCGATTGGTATACATGCATGTGTGTGTTAGAAGGAAATGAGGCACGGGGAGAAGTATAGAGAGAGAGCGATGCATCTAGGAGGTGGTGCGAGAGTCATACTATATCGAGGGGGATAGATGTGCGAGTACGAGATCGATGAAAAGAGTGGTGGGAGTGAGGCATGGACGGTGATAAGAGAAGAGGGGAAGCTTGTGTCTTGTGCTAGGCACACCTGGCTAGAGAGGCATATCGATCGATGTGTGCCGTAAAGAAGGAGCTGGGGGGCCTACACACAGCGTGGGTGAACGACCTAAAGTGAAAAGACAAATTTGTGTGATGGAGCTAGAGAATGTTGAGGGAGGGTTAGAGGGATGCGGGCGTCTGCATGCACGAGAGAAAGTTAGCGCTAGCTAGCTACAAAGATAAGAGGATTGTGTGGGTGTAAAAGACGAATAGAGATCATACTTCATTATAAAAAGTGATTTCGGATATTTGAAGAATTTATCATAGTGTTTTAAACCGACACATGTGTGAATATATATAACGGTGATGCACATGGTGTGGTTATGAACATGTTATACTACATATAATATATTTTATCTCTACTCTTATAAAAAAACGGAGTTGTTGATGATGGTGCCATCCTGCAATATAGGCCGTCCGATTTATATCTGACGGATAGGAAGAAAACTATGGCAATTTTGAAAAAATATACCCACACCCCTCTCCATATTTGCCAATTAGGCCTCCCCTTGATCATGTTGATGTTCTGTGGAACGGATGGGCATCTTGCTTGTACTACGTATAACATATTGAACATTGATCATAATTTGGGCTAATGTGTGGCTTTTGCAGCTGAGGTCTAAATACTTGTCATAATGTAGGGGGCGGGGCACTATACTATGTGTGATAAACACGGTGTACACGTATGGAACATGGTTTAGATTATGAATATATAGTTAGTACATCAAATGTACTATTATTTGGAATCAACATCAAGTGTATTCAAAAAATAGAATTCGAGTTCATGTAGTACACATAGTTCATATCTATCTCTATACTAATGATGTGGTGTGTTATTAAGGTAATACACGAATGATGGTTGAAGTTGGCAACAATCATAATTGTAGATTTGTTATTGAAATAGAGAAACGAATTCAAATTCAGTTCGAATTGCAGCGGTAGTATAGACATTTGGAATGCACTAAAATGTTGGTATGAGTAGGTTACATGCATTATACAGCAAGCGAAAAAATTTAATTGGACATAACATGGATTCATACTACCAAATAGCATTTAATTGCACTAAATTGTTGGTATGAGTAGCTTTAAATAGCATTTTTATAGTAAAACGGGGCAAGACTCTCTCTTTGTGTGGTGTGAATAGTTTTATTTTTTTCGTTTTCTTTTTGGTTGAGGGAAGTGCGAATTGATTTGGTACTACGTACAAGTACAATATTACACGTTAGGCTTATGCCTAAAATTCAATCCGCGCCTTGTTATATCCCGAAAATTCAGATATCGTGCTCCCAAAACTGGCGCCTTCACAACCTGCGCCTTGCTATCCCAAAATTACAACGCGCGCGAAAACTCCCTCCAGCTACCAAATCCCGACACGCGAAATCCCCCTTCTAACCCTGAGCCGAAAGGGCCGCTAGTTCAAATCGGTGCGGGGTACTTTTGTAACACACCCTACATTTTGGACAAGCGCGTCCCTAAGTCATGGTTCACCCCCTCCCATCGCCTCCTTTTTGTCATTCGAAATCCAAGGCCGCCATAACCTCTCCGCTCCAGCCGCGAAACCCCACCGTCCTCCGTCCGCCACCTCGCCGCTGCCCAGCCAGATCCTCCTCCCCGACGACGTCGTCCACCGCAACAGCTCGACGTCCCTCGTCCACCTTCCCGGATGAGGATCCGTCGTCCATCTCGTCGTCCCGCTGGTTCAGCCGCCCCGTCCTCCACCTCCAAGGAGCTGCTCCGACGACCGCGTCATCTATCGCGGCTGCTCCATCCCCACAGCGCCGCCTTAACCTGCTCCACCGGAATCGCAGCATCCTCACCGACTCCTCGGACGAAGCCGAGGCCTACTCGGCACCACCAAAGAGGTTGTACACTCATCACATCGCACCTTCTCCTTAGCTCGACCTCCCGGCGCCGACGGTGCTCCATCCCGCACCCCCATGGAGCAGCTACTTTGAAGCCGGCGCCGCGGGCGACATCTCCATGGTGGCTCTCCCCCAGTGCGAGGCCCCTTCGACGGCGGCGTCCATACCAGACGGATCTGCTGCTGCTGCTCTGGCTCTCGCTCGCTCGCTCGCGCTGCTGCTGCTGCTGCTCCGGCTCTCGCTCGATCGCTCGCTCGCCCAGCTGCTGCTCCTCCGGCTCTCGCTCGCTCGCTCGCGCTGCTGCTGCTGCTCTCCCCCTCGCTCGTACTGCTACTCTGCTCCGATTTAGCTACACTTCAGTCGACTGAATCGACTTTTGGGTCAGTCGATTTTCAGGGGGTGGGGGGCTCACCAGAGTTAAGGAAGAACCACCCGCAGCGGGGACAGGGGCTCGTCGGATAGGTACCCCACTATCTATCTTAGTGTTCAGGGTGGGGGCGGGGGGCCTATAGGGCTGGCCGGGGCGGCGGCGGACCTGCGGTGGGGAGTTGTTTCGGGGCGGCGAGGCGGCGCTGGGGCCGGCGGTTCGGCCGGTGGTGGCTGGCGGCTCAGGGGGGTGCAGGTTGAAGATGAACTGCAGGCCATCCCTAAACTACATGTCAAGTGCCTCTCTGCTACCATTGCGTTCAGTTTCGGCAGTAACATTTAGATTCCACAGTAAATCTTGGGTGGGAAACAAATAGTAAAGCAATCATCATCTGTCTTTTTATTAAATTAAAGCAATCATCAGCCTGCTATCATTATTTTTGGATCCATCCACTGGTTGTTACCATCACTCTAAATTTCTGCATGCTCTCCTTACATAATCTCATCATATTTTTTTCGTATGCATGTCAGATATTGTACACAGTCATGCTGAACATGTAGAGAAAAAGAGAAGAGTTTGGCGCGGCAATACAATGTCATGCAGACATCGCTCCATGGTGGGTTCAATGGCAAACCCTCCCCACCCCTCTCCAGATTGTAATCCACAGGAAGATATCTGTTCTGAGGCGGATTCAGACGCCGCTGACTACTCCTATTTACCCCCTAAGGTGTTTGCTCTACCTTGGCATGATGATTTTAGTCATATCATGCATATGTTGCCTTGCAGTGCCTACTTTTGACATCATATATGTCATCTGCTTAGTTTAGACATGTTCTGTAATGCCACCTGTTTAGTTTCTATATCATATATGGGAATTGTGCAGTCTCATGTCTTTTAGCCAGCCATAATATACGTGAAACATGCAATGCCATCCTGTTTAACCAGGCATATATTTCCATTTGTCGACAATGTTTGTACATTAAACTACTCTTCCTGTGAATCAGCCATTTGGGTGGGAGATTGAAAAATCTGGAGTGAAAACAAGGCCTTCAGAGCAGACAGTGCTACCTGTCGAAGCAGATCTCTTGTTGGGTCCCGATAGCTCCTCAGAGATGGATTCAGAGACAGATGACCAGTCCTATTCCCCCACCGAAGTGTATGCTCTAACTTGGCACGGTTATACTGCTCATATCATGCATATGGTGTCTTGTATTGCATAGATTAGACATCATATACACAATATTCAACACCATGTTCTTAGTGCAGACATCATATCTAATGCCCTCTGTTTAGCATATAAATCACATATGTGAATTAAATGATGCGATCCTGATTACTTAGATAACATGTAGGTGAATAATGTCATGCGATCCTGTTTAGTTATTCATCATATCTTTGAATTATGTTATGCTATGCTATCCAGTTTAGATAGACATCATATATGTGAAATTATGTCATGCTATCCGTTTTAGTTAAACAATAAACATGTCAACTATTTCATGCCCTCTTTTTTCCACACTATCTATTGCATCTGTCTCTCATACAATGTCTGTACATTCAACTATGTTTCCTGTTTATCAGCCATTTGAATTGGAGTGGGTGGTGCCAGCATCTAGTGGACTAAAAACACGGTCTTCAAATAAAACAGTGCTACCTCTTGGTGGAGATAGCACCCCGATTGTACATGCACGAGAACCAGCCCTACCACACATAACCCAAACTCTTGCAGATTGTACCCCTACTGCAATGGACAGAGAACCAGCTTCACCCAATCTAACCCCAACCCCAGCAGATAGTAACCCAGTTCCTGTTGACACGACACCATCTCTACCACAGAGCTCCCAAACAAGAGCAGTTAGTAAGGCAGCTCCAGTGCCCAAAGGGCCAGTACTACCACGTCGAACCCCAACTCCACCAGTTAGTACGCCTATTCCTGTGGAGGAAGCACAACCAGCTAGTCGTAGTTTAGCATCTATCGCATTTGATGTTGTTAAATCGTATGTGCGTATCTTCCCATCTTGGAAATATTATACTGAAGATGAAGGAAAATGCCAGTTGCAGGTGTTTGTCCAGGAGTTATGTGTAAGTAATGTTATTCATGGCAATTACTTTGCTTTGTCCCATACATCCTACCTCCATGATGGTTATAATACAGCAAATTTCCCATTTTTCTCTATAGAGAAGGACCGATTTGGAAACTCAGGATGAGGTAACCTGTGCTAATACCTCTGCTATCTTCAAGAATGCTTGGTGGCAGTATCGGAACTACCTGAAGAAAACGTACTTCACCGGCAAAGAAACTCATCAAATTCCCTTACGTTCTCCTGAGACACATTTACTGGACGATGACTGGGAACGCATTGTTCTGTACTGGTCCCGAACCAAGAATGTGGTAAGGTCTATGAGCCCATTTTCTATTTTTAAGTATATATTCTTGCGTCTTACTATACTCTGTTCATGTAGAACAAGTGCCTAAACCTGAGGAACAACTGTTCTAATTTAAGATTCCATTGCTATCATAGTTCAAAAAAGCGCTAGGCATTAATTGTGCGTTTTGCCACCGCCTCGCGCTTTACTGACCAAAGCGCATGCTTATGCGCAGTTATGCACAGATTAAGCGTAGTTATGCGCAATGCGTTTCGCCAACGCCTAGAGCCTAGGCGCGCTTAAGCGCTCGCTTAGGCGCGCCTTTTTTAACTATGATTGCTATCGTGCATACTGCTTTGCTCTTGTATCACTGTATTTACTCATACAAACTTATTTTTAAATTGAAGGATCCAATCGAAACTGCAATGGCATAGCAGGTATGTTCACGCATGTTTCTTTAATAGGCTTGGTCTTATCAATAGCTCTGTTGATTTCAATTTCAATTGTGTATACAGTTGACTTCTCATATCATGCAGATTACTAGCATCACAACAGAGCCAATAGTGTTGGTGTACATGTAGACCCTTGGCACCCATCTGAAATCTTGTTGTGCCATGTAGTTTCCCACGCTTTGTATTCTTTCACTGCTGCTTTGTCTTGAACTGATATGATTTGAACCATGTCTCTATTTTGATTTGGCAAGACAATGCAGTGACCATAGGACATAGATATATGTTTGTTTGATGCATTTATTATGTACTAGTACTTGGCAATAGAAGACTTGGTAGTTTAATCCTGTCCACCTTAGTAATGAACTGGTTCACCGAAGTGAGTTTCATATACTAGTACATGCTAAACTGTTATGTGTCTGCTTGTTTCTTCTTTTAGAATGCTGACAGAATATTGGGGAAGAGTGCCTTATTAAGCAATGGTAAAGGAAGTAATGCAGATAAGGTTCAGGATAGTGACACATCCTTGTTGGTCTCCAACAAAGCTGACAAAACAGCTAAGGAAGACTATCTCGAAGACAGTGAGACAACCCCAATGTCCTGTCTTGGTTTAGTGTTGGAGTTATTGGCCACTACCGCTTGCAGAAGCTATTCAAACTCACTGTCTGAATCAGTTCGGTTTCTTGAGTCTCAATTACAAGCTGAAAGACATCGATCAACTGTGCTGCGACAAGAAGCGGAAGGACTGCGGAAGTCTCTGGAGCATTCAGATGCATACTTTCTGGTGCAACAGCAAGCGTTGGAGGATTTTAGTGCCAAACAGGACAAAGCTAATAAGCTTGCTAAGCTTATTGCCCGCATGGTGGATACCACGTTTCTTGAGCTCTTCTGAAGTTGTTTCAGTTATGCTCTTGTTTTGCTGCCGCATTTATTTGCACTGGTGGCCAATTTTGACGGCCAGTGTATGTAATATGCTGCTTTGTTCCCTATATTTGCACTGGTGGCGAACTTTGATGCCCAGTGGATGTAATATGTGTAATAGCGGTAACAGGCTAGAGTTAATTGCTTGCTTATTTATTTCCATATTGTCTTGTTTAGTTGTTTGCTTGTAGTCACTGCAGTTCTTTTTCAGTGTTTTTCTAGTGGCCATAATAACCTATTTTTGGAAACTAGGCCAAAATAATCATGGCAACACACGGACTGTTGTAACCATGGGCCTCCTGCGGGCCGTATGATCCATGGGCCTTCTACGGGCCGTAGGATCCATGGTCCTTCTACGGGCCATAGGATCCATGGGCCTTCTATACGGGTCGTACGATCCATGGGCCTTCTACGGGCCGTACGATCCATGGGCCTTTTACGGGCCGTAGGATCCATGGGCCTTCTACGGGGCGTATCATCATTTCGCCAATCATGGGCCGTACTATTCATGGACAATAACGGGCCGTTTATCGGCCGTATTTGATAACTCTATGAAAACAGCCCAACGGGTTTTTTTCGACATGAAAACGACCCAACGTATTAACGGGCCACAAACGGGCCGACTGTAACCACAGGCTGAATTTGGCCCACAAGCAGAAAATGACAATAACGGGCCGTAAGTAACGGAATGCTGGAAATGAGCCCAAGAATAAATGGGCCATCTGAAGGCCGAAAGATATCATGGGCTGGAAACGGCCCAACGGATTAATGGGCCATTAATGGGTGTAAAGTGATAGACTGTTCATTACGGGCCAATTTTACCTCGGGCCATTAAGGGGCCGAGGGTTACTAAGGGCCTCATATGGGCCGAAAGACGTCATGGGCCATACATGGGCCGGAAGTTAAAACGGGCTGGAATTATATTGGACGACCCAGATGACGCTACTGGGCCTAATTCGGATAGGCCGTAAACGGGCCCTGGGATAGCGGGCTATAAATGGGCTATATGCAAACAGGCCGTTAACAGGCTTGCCGTGGGCCGGCCCGGCACCGTTTGACCAAGTCAAACGGGCCGGACTTTTCACAGGAATGGGCCTTTGTTGGGTCGTGCCACGTGTCGACGTATCATAGGCACTTTGGGTCCAATGTGTGGATGACATATGTCCCAACGGTGAGCCGACATGTGTTTCCTCCAGCCAATGATGATTTTTACACGTGGAAAATCCCCATTGGTTGGGGCTGTTAACGGGTTATCGGATCCAAAACCGGACCCGATAGCTTAACGGCGTTCCGTTACGGTGGATGCCACGTGTCGGTCACCCTTGACGAAAGCACTTATGTGATGCGCGATTTATCGTCATGGAAGTGGACACTTTCGTGATGATAATTTTGGTATTGTCATGGAACACTTCTACGGCAGCACAAGTATGACTATCTTGATTCTGTCATAAATTTGTCATGGATGTACATGCATGACAGAAAACGTGACCTACTGTGACAAACACGTATCATCACGGAAGTGTATTTTTTTGTAGTGTTGCCAACTAAAAAGTAGGTTGGAATGAGAAGGAATACTACTGACTCTAGCATAAAAGTAAAAGATAGGCCCTTCGTAGAGAGAAGCCGGGATTTGCAGAGGTGCCAGAGATCGAAGCTAAAACAGAAATGAAGATAATTTTGAGAGGTATGCTTTCATTGTCAACATAACGACCAAGAGTTCCCAATATCTTCCATACTAGATACATTATAGGCGGTTTCCAAACAGAAAGGTAAAGATTTTACTCCCCCTCCACCAACAATCACACTCCACGGCTTGTCCGAAACAACGGGTGCCGTCCAACTATCAACAATCGTGGGGGAGTTTTGTTTAAATTATTTGCGATTTTGTTTTTTATCTTTTGATCATAGGACTGGGCTTCCCAGTTACCAGCCATTTTCTCGTGAATGATGAGCGGAGTCCACTCATCGTCAGAATAACCCACCTAGCATGGAAGATACTGACAACCCCTAGTCGCTACATGAGCGATTCGGGCATATAAAACAGATTATTATTTGAAGGTTTAGAGTTTGGCACATGCAAATTTACTTGGAACGGCAGGTAAATACCGCATATAGGTAGATATGGTGGACACTCATGGAAGAAACTTGGTTCAAGGAATTTGGATGCACAAGCAATATTCCCACTTAGTGCAGATATTTTGGCTAGCAAAGGATTCTGAATAGCAAGCACCACATGTTAGAGGATCCATAACAATATAACTTCTGTACAGATATACCCAAGCATAATTCATTATGTTGTCTTCCTTGTCCAACTTCAACTAATTTGCTCAGGTTTATAAATAATTAATGGGGCTCACAATCATAGAAGATGTCCAAGATAGTATATTTATATGTGAAATCTCTTTTCCTTCAATATTCTTTCATGAATTGTTCAAGTGACCAATATAATGTTTGCTAACCTTCAAAAAAATTACCACCTCTACTTCTTATATGTGAAGGCATTACTCCCCATGGGAAAGGCATATGAAACATATATAATTTCAGAATTATGGCATTCAAATAATTCAACCATTTACTCATAGGATATAAGTGAAGCACACGAGTAAATGACAAACTACTCCAAAAAGATATAAGTGAAGATTAAGGAATAGTTAAATAATTATGCAGCTTTGTGAAGACTCTCCCTCATTTAGGAATTTCAGATCTTGGGATATTATTCAAACAGCAAGCAAAACAAAATAAAACGACATTTCAAGGATAGCACTCATCAAGTGAAGAAGCAAAAACTTAAGTTCAACCAATACTAACTGATAATTGTTGAAGAAGAAAGGTGGGATGCCTACCGGGGCATCCCCAAGCTTAGATGCTTGAGACTTCTTGAAATATTATCTTGGGGTACCTTGGGCATCCCCAAGCTTGAGCTTTTGTGTCTCCTTAATTCCTCTCATATCATGGTTTCCTAAATCTCGAAAGCATCATCTACAACAAACTCAACAAGAACTCGTGAGATACGTTAGTATAAACGAATGCAAAAACCTCATCATTATCTACTATAGCAAATCACAAAAATTATTATTCAACATTTCATACTAAATGTCTCTGCACATTTAATACTCCTATCCTCAAATAGAATCATTAAACAAGCAAACATATGCAAACATAACAGCAATCTGCCAAAACAGTACAGTCTGTAAAGAATGCAAGATTCATCATAATTCCCTAACTCCAAACATTATGAAATTCTACCACACTGTAGAAAATTTATCAGAGCTTATTATGCAAAAAGTTTCAACATTTTATCATATTCTGACTTTTCTAGGGAATTTTTGCAACAGCTGTAAACTTTCTGTTTTGAAACAGCAACATGTATACTTGCAAAATAAGCATGGTAAAGGCTATCCTTGACATTTTTGTTGAAAATAGAGATGCAAAACATTATTATAAATAACAACAAGCAAATACTAACAAAATAAAATGACGCTCCAAGCAAAACACATATCATGTGGTGAATAAAAATATAGCTCCAAGTAAAGTTACCGATGAACGAAGATGAAAGAGGGGATGCCATCCGGGGCATCCCCAAGCTTAGGCTATTGGTAGTACTTGAATATTACCTTGGGGTACCTTGGTAATCCCCAAGCTTAGGCTCTTGCCGCTCCTTATTCCATAGTCTGTCGAATCTTTACCCAAAACTTGAAAACTCCACAACACAAAACTCAACAGAAAACTTGTAACCTCCGTTAGTATAAGAAAATAAAACCACCACTTAGGTACTGCTGTGAACTCATTCTAAATTCATATTGGTGTAATATCTACTGTATTCCAACTCAGCTATGGTTCATACCCTCCGATACTACTCATAGATTCATCAAAATAAGCAAACAACACATAGAAAACAGAATCTGTCAAAAACAGAACAGTCTGTAGTAATCTGTTTCAAACGTATACTTATGGAACTCTAAAAATTCTGAAATAAATTGGTGGACCTGAGGAATTTGTCTATTAATCTTATGAAAAAAGAATCAACATAAAATCACTCTTCTGTAAAAAATGACAGCTAAACTCGTTAGCGCAAAGTTTCTGTTTTTTACAGCAAGATCACATTAACTTCCACCCAAGTCTTCCCAAAGGTTCTATTTGGCACTTTATTGAAACAAAAGCTATAGAACATGATTACTACAGTAGCATAATCATGTGAACACACAGAAACAGTAAAGTTAGATATTGGGTTGTCTCCCAACAAGCACTTTTCTTCATTGCCTTTTTAGCTAGGCATGATAATTTCAATGATGCTCACATAAAAGATAAGAATTGAAACATAAAGAGAGCATCATGAAGCATATGACAAGAACACTTAAGCCTAACCCACTTCCTATGCATAGGGATTTTGTGAGCAAGCAACTTATGGGAACAAGAATCAACTTGCATAGGAAGGTAAAACAAGCATAACTTCAAGATTTTCAACACATAGAGAGGAAACTTGATATTATTGCAATATGTAGAAGCATATGATCCTCTCTCATAGTAATTTTCAGTAGCATCATGAATGAATTCAAAAATATAACTATCACATAAAGCATTATTTTCATGATCTACAAGCATAGAAATTTTATTACTCTCCACAAAGCAAATTTGTTCTCATGAATAGTAGTGGGAGCAAACTCAACAAAATAACTATCATGTGAAGCATAATCCAATTGAAAATTAAAAGCACTATGACAAGTTTCATGGTTATCTTTATTCTTTATAGCATACGTGTCATAACAATAATCATCATAAATAGGAGGCATGCTTTCATCATAATAATTTGCTCATCAAAACTTGGGGGACTAAACATATCATCTTCATCAAACATAGCATCCCCAAGCTTGTGGATTTGCATATCATTAGCATCACGGGTATTCAAAAAATTCATACTAACAACATTGCAATCATGCTCATCATTCACATATATGCCAAGAATTCTATGTAATTCTTCTTCTAGTACTTGAGCACAATTTTCCTTCCCATCATTTTCATGAATGATATTAAAAAGATGAAGCATATGAGGCGCCCTTAATTCCATTTTTTGTAGTTCTCTTTTATAAACTAAACTAGTGACAAAACAAGAAACTAAAAGATTCGATTGCAAGATCTAAAGATATATATTCAAGCACTCACCTCCCCGGCAACGGCGCCAGAAAAGAGCTTGATGTCTACTACACAACCTTCTTCTTGTAGACGTTGTTGGGCCTCCAAGTGCAGAGGTTTGTAGGATAGTAGCAAATTTCCCTCAAGTGGATGACCTAAGGTTTATCATTCTGTGGGAGGCGTAGGATGAAGATGGTCTCTCTCAAACAACCCTGCGACCAAATAACAAAGAGTCTCTTGTGTCCCCAACACACCCAATACAATGGTAAATTGTATAGGTGCACTAGTTCGGTGAAGAGATGGTGATACAAGTGCAATATGGATGGCAGATATAGGTTTTTATAATCTGAAAATATAAAAATAGCGAGGTAACTAATGATAAAAGTGAGCAAAAACGGTATTGTGATAACCCACAAGTATAGGGGGTCAATTGTAGCCTCTTCCGATAAGTAAGAGTGTCGAACCCAGCGAGGAGCTAAAGGTAGAACAAATATTCCCTCAAGTTCTATCGACCACCGATACAACTCTACGCACGCTTAACGTTCGCTTTACCTAAAACAAGTACGAAACTAGAAGTACTTTGTAGGTGTTTTTTCGATAGGTTTGCAAGAATATAAAGAGCACGAAAATAAAAAGTAGGGGCTGTTTAGATAAAGACACAACTAAATTAGTTTTAGTAAAGAGCTTTCTGTCACGAGAAAGTTATTTGTCCCTGTGCAATCGATAACTAGACCCGTAATCATTATTGCAATTTTATATGAGGGAGAGGCATAAGCTAACATACTTTCTCAACTTGGATCATATGCACTTATGACTGGAACTCTAGCAACCATCCGCAACTACTAAAGATATTTAAGGTAAAACCCAACCATAGCATTAAAGTATCAAGTCCTCTTTATTCCCATACACAAACAACCTACTTACTCGGGTATGTGCATCTGTCACTCACGCCACCCACCATAAGCAAATCATGAACATATTGCAACAACCTACAGCGGGGATCCCTCATGTTTGTGCGACACGGAGAGCACCATAGGACAGCACCAATAATAAAACATGCAACTCAAACCAATCACGATCATCCATTAACCCATAGGACAAAATGGATCTACTCAAACATCATAGGATAGCCATACATCATTGGGAAATAATATATAGCGTTGAGCACCATGTTTAAGTACAGATTACAGTGGGTAAAAGAGGGGTTACACCGCTGCATAGAGGGGGGAAAGAGTTGGTGATGATGGCGGTGAAGTTGTTGGTGAAGATTGCGGTGATGATGATGGCCCCCAGTGGCACTCCGGCGCCACCGGAAGCGAGGGGGAGAGAGCCCCACTCCTTCTTATTTTTCCTTGACCTCCTCCCTAGATGGGAGAAGGGTTTCCCCTCTGGTCCTTGGTCTCCATGGCATGGGAGGGGCGAGAGCCCCTCCGAGATTGGATCTGTCTCTCTGTCTCTCTCTGTTTCTGCGCTCTCAGATCTGGCCTTTCACCGTTTCTTTTATAACCGGAGATCCGTAACTCCGATTGGGCTAAATTTTGGACACGATCTCTATCCGGAAATTAGCTTTCTTGCGGCGAAAGAAGGGCTCCAACCACCTTACGGGGTGGCCACGAGGGTCCAATGCGCGCCTAACCCCCTGGGGCGCGCCCCCCTGCCTCGTGGCCCCCCTCGGTCATCGTATTGCGTTGATTCTTCTTCCCAAAAATCACAAATATTCCAAAAAAATCTCTGTCAGTTTTTATCCCGTTTGGACTCCGTTTGATATGGATTTTCTGCGAAACAAAAAACATGCAACAAACAGGAACTGGCACTGGGCACTGGATCAATATGTTAGTCCCAAAATAGTATAAAAATTCGCCAAAAGTATATGAATGTTGTAGAATATTGGCATGGAACAATAAAAAATTATAGATACGACGGAGACGTATCAGCATCCCCATGCTTAATTTCTGCTCGTCCTCGAGTAGGTAAATGATAAAAAAGATAATTTTTGATGTGGAATGCTACCTAGTATAATCTTGATCACATAATCTAATCATGGCATGAATATTAAGAGACGAGTGATTCAAAGCAATAGTCTATCTTTTGACATTAAGACAATAATACTTCAAGCATACTAATAAAGCAATCATGTCTTTTCAAAATAACATGGCCAAAGAAATTTATCCCTACAAAATCATATAGTCTGGCCATGCTCCATCTTCACCACACAAAATATTCACATCATGCACATCCCCGATGACAAGCCGAGCAACTGGTTCATACTTTTTAACGCGCTTCAGCCTTTTCAACCCTCAAGCAATACATGAGCGCAAGCCATGGACATAACACTATGGGTGGAATAGAATCTGATGATGGAGGTTGTGTGGAGAAGACAAAAAAAGAGAAAGTCTCACATCGACGCGGTAATCTACGGGCTATGGAGATGCCCATCAATTGATGTCAATGTGAGGAGAAGGGATTGCCATGCAATGGATGCACTAGAGCTATAAGTGTATGAAAGCTCAACTGAAACTAAGTGGGTGTGCATCCAACTTGCTTGCTCATGAAGACCTCGGGCATTTGAGGAAGCCCATCATCGGAATATACCAGCCAAGTTCTATTATGAAAATTCGCACTAGTATGTGAAAGTGACAACACAAGAGACTCTCTATCATGAAGAACATGGTGCTACTCTGAAGCACAAGTGTGGTAAAAGGATAGTAACATTGCCCCTTCTCTCTTTTTCTCTCATTTTTCTGTTTTTTTTTCTGTTTTTTTCTTTTTTTGGTGGGCTTCTTTGGCCTCTCTTTTTTTATTTGGGCTTCTTTGGCCTCTTTTATTTTGATAACCTCACATGGGACAATGTTCTAATAATGATGATCATCACACTTTTATTTACTTACAACTCAATATTACAACTCGATGTCTAGAACAAAGTATGACTCTATATGAATGCATCCGGCAGTGTACCGGGAGGTGCAAAAGCGTAGCAATGACATCAAAAAACGGACAAGCCATGAAAACATCATGCTAGCTATCTTACGATTACGCAACCTATCTTACGATTATGCAAAGCAATATGACAATTGCTCAAGTCATGTATATGATGATGATGGAAGTTGCATGGCAATATATCTCGGAATGGCTATGGAAATGCCATGATAGGTAGGTACGGTGGTTGTTTTGAGGAAGTCATAATGAGGCTTATGTGTGATAGAGCGTATCGTATCATGGGGTTTGGATGCACCGGCGAAGTTTGCACCAACTCTCGAGGTGAGAAAGGGCAATGCACGGTACTGAAGAGGCCAGCAATGATGGAAGGGTGAGAGTGCGTATAATCCATGGACTCACATTAGTCATAAAGAACTCATATACTTATTGCAAAAGTTTATTAGCCCTTGAAGCAAAGTACTACTACGAATGCCCCTAGGGGGATAGATTGGTAGGAAAAGACCATCGCTCGTCCCCGACCGCCACTCATAAGGAAGACAATCAATAAATACCTCATGCTCCAACTTCGTTACATAACGGTTCACCATACGTGCATGCTACGGGAATCACAAACTTCAACACAAGTATTTCTAAATTTCACAATTACTCAACTAGCACCACCCTAATATCACCACCTTTATATCACAAAACTATTGCAAGGAATCAAACATATCATATTCAGTGATCTACAAGTTTTATGTAGGATTTTATGACTAACCATATGAATGACCAATTCCTGTCATCTCTCTAAATAGATATAAGTGAAGCAAGAGAGTTTAATTCTTTCTACAAAAGATATGCCCATGCTCTAACAAGTACAAGTGAAGCAAAAGAGCATTCTACAAATGGCGGTTTTCTATGTGAAGAGAAACAGGCAATCCAAACTTCAAATGATATAAGTGAAGCACATGAAGCATTCTATAAAGCCATACTCAAAAGATTTAAGTGAAGTGCAAAGATCATTCTATAAATAAACCAAAATGAAAACTAAATGAAAAAGACGCTCCAAGATTTGCACATATCGCATGAACGAAACGAATCCGAAAACATACCGATACTTGTTGAAGAAAGATGGGATGCCTTCCGGGGCATCCCCAAGCTTAGATGCTTGAGTCTCCTTTAATATTTAATTGGGGTGCCTTGGGAATCCCCAAGCTTTATCTCTTGCCTCTCCTCCTTTTCCTCATATCGAGACCTTCTCGATCATCGAACACTTCATCCACACAAAACTTCAACAGAAAACTCGGTAAGATCCGTTAGTATAATAAAGCAAATCACTACTCTAAGTACTGTTGGAAACCAATTCATATTTTGTTTTTAAATTATAGCTACTGTAATATAACTTTTCCATGGCTTAATCCACTGATAGAAATTGATAGTTTCATCAAAACAAGCAAACTATGCATCAAAAACAGAATCTGTCTAAAACAGGACAGTCTGTAAGAATCTGAAAATTAAGCTTACTTCTGGTACTTCACAAATTCTGCAAAAATTAGTAAAAATAAAAATTTTGTATATAAATACATTGCGAAAAGTTTCGGAACCGTATGACGTTCCTGTAAAAAATTAAAAATCGCGCACTACAGCCAAAGTTTCTGTCCTGCACTGCACAAACCAACAAGCATTGTAAACATCCTAAAGGAAAACCTTGGCACATTATTTTTATAATACAATGGAATTGTACAAGGTGATAATTATTTTTGTCGAAAATTTTATGTAATTAAGATTCACAAAGTTTCCGTGAGCATGAACAAAGTTCAAGGAGCTCCCCCACTTCAACAATACTTGTCTCTCTCACTTTCACTTTGCTTTTTGAAAAGTTTTAGGTTCTCCTCTTTATTTTTTTTGTTTTTAAACTAAATGAAAGCACTCAACAGAAATAAATGACTCTCTAAAACTTCCGGGTTGTCTCCCTGGCAGCACTTTCTTTAAAGCCATTAAGCTAGGCATATAGTGTGAATCCACCCGGATCCCAAGGTATATCAAAGCCAATTTTCATTAGCAATGATTTGGCATTTAGTAGTGAGCACAAAGCAACATATATCAAGCAATGACGGAGTCTAACTCTCTTCCTATGCATCGGCATGTCATAAAAGAACAATTCATGCACACATAGTAAAGGCCAATGCATAGTATAAACAATTTCTTGCAATTTTATCATGTTGGAAACATAGAGAGGTGGAGATATAGTTCCTCTCTCATAATAATTGCAAGTAGGAGCAGCAAGCACATGCATATTATATCTATCAAAATCATCATGTGTAGAAGTAAAACGCAACCCATCAATATAATCCTTAATAAGCACAAACTTCTCCAATATAGTGTAGTTTGAAGAATTCAAAAAGATAATAGGACTATCATGCGTGGGTGCAATAGCATCAATTTCATGTTTAACATAAGGAACTATAGCAAGTTCGTCTCCATAAGCATAATTCATATTGGCATGTTGGCCACAAGCATAGCAAGCATCATCAAAAAGGGATATTTCAAGAGAATCAACGGGATCATAACAGTCATCATAGCAATCATCCTTCGGTAAGCACGAAGGGAAATTAAACAATGTATGAGTTGAAGAGTTACTCTCATTAGAAGGTGGGCACGGGTGATCAATCCGCTCTTCCTCCTTTTGTTCTTCGCTCTCCTCTTCATCTTTTTCATCCGATGAGCTCACAGTTTCATCAATTTCTTCTTCCATAGAATCCTGCAAAATATTAGTCTCTTCTTGGACAACGGAGACTTTCTTAATAAATGCATCAATATCGGCATTGTATTCATAATTCTCATAACAATATTTAAGGATAGCTAAATTTTCAGGTCTATAAACAGCATCATAAAGATTTTTGCACTCCTTGAACAAAGATTCAATTTCATAAGCACCCATAAAAGCAACAAATTCTTCTATTTGTTCCACATCATAGTAATCATATATACCTCTAGCATAAGAAGCCAATGTTTCATTATCATTAAATTTGCATGAAAAGGGAAGGTGTGGAGCCTTCATCCTAGAGCAAAAAGTATAATCATATCTCAAGCATAGTTGCCTAGCATACCACTTCAACATATAAATTTGATCCCATGATAGTTTCCCTTTTTGAGTCAAGCGATAATCCCTAAAGTATTCACGTTGATGCAACGTGTCTCCCATTACCAAATTGAATGGGGTTTTCTCAGGATTATCAAAGTAGTACATAATATCTATCACATAACGAGCATCGAGGGTTTTAGGAGGTTCCCCATCTCCATGAGTAGCAAGTAAACCTAATTTTTTGGTATTTCGTGTTCCATATCCATAACTAAAGATAGAGAACAACTATGAACAGCAAATAAAAAATTACTTAGCGATAAAGCAAACTAGCACACACGAGAATATTCACCCCACGCTATTGCTCCCCGGCAACGGCGCCAGAAAAAGGTCTTGATAACCCACAAGTATAGGGGATCAATTGTATCCTCTTTCGATAATTAAGAGTCTCGAACCCAACGAGGAGCTAAAGGTAGAACAAATATTCCCTCAAGTTCTATCGACCACTGATACAACTCTACGCACGCTTAACGTTCGCTTTACCTAAAACAAGTATGAAACTAGAAGTACGTTGTAGGTGTTTCTTGGATAAGTTTGCAAGAATATAAAGAGAACGAAAATAAAAAGTAGGAGCTTTTTAAATAAAGACACAACTAAATTAGTTTTAGTAAAGAGCTTTTTGTCACGAGAAAGTTATTTGTCCCTAGGCAATCGATAACTAGACCGGTAATCGTTATTGCAATTTTATATGAGGGAGAGGCATAAGCTAACAGACTTTCTCTACTTGGATCATATGCACTTATGATTGGAACTCTAGCAAGCGTCCGCAACTACTAAAGATCATTAAGGTAAAATCCAACCATAGCATTAAAGTATCAAGTCCTCTTTATTCCCATACGCAAACAACCTACTTACTCGGGTATGTGCTTCTGTCACTCATGCCACCCACCATAAGCAAATCATGAACATATTGCAACACCCTACAGCGGGGATCCCTCACGCTTGCGCGACACGGTGAGCACCATAGGACAGCACCAGTAATAAAACATGCAAGTCAAACCAATCACGATCATCCATTATCCAGTAGGACAAAACGGATCTACTCAAACATCATAGGATAGCCATACATCATTGGGAAATAATATATAGCGTTGAGCACCATGTTTAATTAGAGATTACAGCGGGTAAAAGAGGGGTTACACCACTGCATAGAGGGGTGCAGAGTTGGTGATGACGGCAGTGAAGTTGTTGGTGAAGATTGCGGTGATGATGATGGCCCCCGGTGGCACTCCGGCGCCACCGGAAGCGAGGTGGAGAGAGCCCCCCTCCTTCTTCTTCCTAGATGGGAGAAGGGTTTCCCATCTGGTCCTTGGTCTCCATGGCATGGGAGGGGCGAGTGCCGCTCCTAGATTGGATCTATCTCTCTGTCTATTTCTCTGTTTCTGCGCTCTCAGATCTGGCCTTTCACCGTTTCTTTTATAACCGGAGATCCGTAACTCCGATTGGGCTGACTTTTGGACACGATGTCTATCCGGAAATTAGCTTTCTTGCGGCGAAAGAACGGCTCCAACCGCCTTACGGGGTGGCCACGAGGGTCCAGGGCGCGCCTGACCCCCTGTGGCGCGCCCCCTGCCTCGTGGCCCCCTCGGGCAACGTATCGTGTTGATTCTTCTTCCCAAAACTCACAAAAATTCCAAAAAAAATCTCCGTTAGTTTTTATCCCGTTTGGACTCTGTTTGATATGAATTTTCTGCGAAACAAAAAACATGCAACAAACAGGAACTAGCACTGGGCACATGATCAATATGTTAGTCCCAAAAATAATACAAAAAGTTGCCAAAAGTATATGAAAGTTGTAGAATATTGGTTTGGAACAATAAAAAATTATAGATACGATGGAGACGTATCATATTTCAATGCTAGGAAGCAAGGCCTAGGGTTCATACTTTCACTAGTGCAAGTTCTCTCAACAATAATAACATAATTGGATCATATAACTATCCCTCAACATGCAACAAAGAGTCACTCCAAAGTCACTAATAGCGGAGAACAAATGAAGAGATTACTGTAGGGTACGAAACCACCTCAAAGTTATCCTTTCTGATCGATCTATTCAAGAGTCCGTAGTAAAATAACACGAAGCTATTCTTTCCGTTCGATCTATCATAGAGTTCGTACTAAAATAACACCTTAACATACAAATCAACCAAAACGCTAATGTCACCTAGATACTCCAATGTCACCTCAAGTATCCGTGGGTATGATTATACGATATGCATCACACACTCTCAGATTCATCTATACAATCAACACAAAGAACTTCAAAGAGTGCCCCAAAGTTTCTACCGGAGAGTCAAGACGAAAACGTGTGCCAACCCCTATGCATAAGTTCACAAACAGAACCCGCAAGTTGATCACCAAAACATACATCAAGTGGATCACGTGAATATCCCATTGTCACCATAGATAAGCACATGCAAGACATACATCAAGTGTTCTCAAATCCTTAAAGACTCAATCCGATAAGATAACTTCAAAGGGAAAACTTAATCGATTACAAGAGAGTAGAGGGGGAGAAACATCATAAGATCCAACTAGAATAGCAAAGCTCGCGATACATCAAGATCGTACCACCTCAAGAACATGAGAGAGGGAGAGAGATCAAACACATAGCTACTGGTACATACCCTCAGCTCCGAGGGTGAACTACTCCCTCCTCGTCATGGAGAAGGTCGGGATGATGAAGATGGCCACCGGTGATGGATCCCCCTCCGGCAGGGTGCCGGAACAGGGTCCCGATTGGTTTTTGGTGGCTACAGAGGCTTGCGGCGGCGGAACTCCCGATCTATTGTGCTCCTCGATGTTTTTAGGGTATATGGATATATATAGGTGATAGAAGTCGATCAGGGGAGCCACGAGGGGCCCACGAGGGTGGGGGCGCGCCCAGGGCGGTATGCGCGCCTCCCTGCCTCGTGGCTTCCTCGAACCTTCCCTGACGTCTACTCCAAGTCTCCTGGATTGCTTCCGTTCCAAAAATAACCCTCCCGAAGGTTTCATTCCGTTTGGACTCCGTTTGATATTCCTTTTCTTCGAAACACTGAAATAGGCAAGAAAACAACAATTTGGGTTGGGCCTCCGGTTAATAGGTTAGTCCCAAAAATAATATAAAAGTGTTTAGTAAAGCCCATAAACATCCAAAACAGATAATATAATAGCATAAATACTTCATAAATTATAGATACGTTGGAGACGTATCACACACCCACTTAGTTTCTTTTGTTGAGCTTTCATATATTTATAGCTCTAGTGCATCCGTTGCATGGCAATCCCTACTCCTCTCATTGACATCAATTGATGGGCATCTCCATAGCCTATTGATTAGCCGCATCAGTGTGAGACTTTCTACCTTTTTGTCTTCTCACATAACCCCCATCGTTATACTTTATTCCACCCATAGTGCTATATCCATGGCATGCGCTCATGTATTGCGTAAGGGTTGAAAAGGCTGAAGCGCGTTAAAAAGTATGAACCAATTGCTTGGCTTGTCATCGGGGTTATGCATGATGAGAACGTTTTGTGTGACGAAATTGAAGCATGGCCTAACTATATGATTTTGAAGGGATGAGCTTTCTTTGGCTATGTTATTTTGATAAGACATAATTGCTTGGTTAGCATGTTTGAAGTACTATTGTTTTTATGTCAACATTAAACTTTTATCTTGAATCTTTTGGATCTAAATATTCATGCCACAATAAAAAGAATTACATTGAAAATTATGCTAAGAAGCATTCCACATCAAAAATTCTATTTTTATCATTTACCTACTCGAGGACGAGCATGAATTAAGCTTGGGGATGCTTGATACGTCTCCAACGTATCTATAATTTTTTGATTGTTCCGTGCTATTATATTATCTGTTTTGGATGTTAAATGGGCTTTATTATACAGTTTTATATTATTTTTGGGACTAACCTATTAACCGAAGGCCCCGCCCAAATTGCTGTTTTTTTGCCCATTTCAGTGTTTCGAAGGAAAGGAATATCAAACGGAGTCCAAACGGAATGAAACCTTCGGGAAAGTGATTTTCTGAACAAACGTGATCCAGAGGACTTGGAGTGGACGTCAAGCAATCAACGAGGAGGCCACGAGGCAGGGGACGCGCCTACCCCCCTGGGCGCGCCCTCCACCCTCGTGCGCCCCTCGTGGCTCCACCGACCTACTTCTTCCTCCTATATATACCTACGTATCCCGAAAACATCAGGGGAGGAGCCAAAACCCTATTTCCACCGCCGCAACCTTCTGTACCCGTGAGATCCCATCTTGGGGCCTTTTCCGGCGCTCCGCCGGAGGGGGCATTGATCACGGAGGGCTTCTACATCAACACCATAGCCTCTCTGATGATGTGTGAGTAGTTTACCTCAGACCTTCGGGTCCATAGTTATTAGCTAGATGGCTTCTTCTCTCTCTTTGGATCTCAATACAAAGTTCTCCTCGATTCTCTTGGAGATCTATTCGATGTAATCTTCTTTTGTGGTGTGTTTGTCGAGATCCGATGAATTGTGGGTTTATGATCAAGATTATCTATGAACAATATTCGAATCTCCTCTGATTTTTTTATGTATGATTGGTTATCGTTGCAAGTCTCTTTGAATTATCAGTTTGGTTTGGCCTACTAGATTGATCTTTCTTGCAATGGCAGAAGTGCTTAGCTTTGGGTTCAATCTTACGCTACTTTACTGCATCACCCTTTCCTCTTCAAGGGAAAACCAACGCAGTGCTCTAGAGGTAGCACACACCTTGAGTTCGAAGTTGCTCCTGTGCGGTAGTGTCCTCTTGCGTCCGAGCTCCAACGCCGGACTGCATTCGAGGTATCTTTTATAGCCGAGCACCAACGCCGGACTGCTTCCGAGCTCCAACGCCGGAATGTATCCGAGCTCCAACGCCGGACGGTATACGAGGTGTCATACATCACGTTGGTTTGAAAATTTTGAAGGAGTTCTGCCGAGCTTAATGCCAGAAATGCCCTTTATGGAGCCAGCCACTTGCAACCGAGCTTTATGACGGACTGCTTCCATGGTATCTTTTGCAGCCGAGCACCAACACCGGACAGTATCTGAGGTGGTGCACTACCTCGTCCATGGTGTCGGCGTTCTGGGAACGGGGGTCCCTAGACTTGCCTGCCTGCGGCCCATGGCGTGGCTTTGCTAGCAGGCCGTACGACCCATCTTCATCGACAAGGCGTTCAAGACCTTCGTGAGGGGCCAAGCCTCGCAGGGCGGCCGACGCAAGACCTCCTCCGGAGCGGCCTAGCCAGGCAGGCTCGCGAGGAGGGGAGATATCAAGGCGGGGCAAACCTCGCGAGGCTCGCGTGACGTGAGCCATGACGATCGACACCAGGCGGGCGCCAGTGCGTGCAGCGTCCTTGTTTCCCCTTTGGTGCTAAGGAGGCAGGCACAGGCGCGGAGTACCGAGGCATCAAGCAAAGGTTTCCATATTGGTGCAACGAGACCAAGACTAGCAGGACGGCAAGACGGAGGTCACTGTGGAGCCCAAGACGGTGTCACCACCAGGGCCTTTTGCAGGCGAAGACCACTTTTGTCAGGATAGCTTGTACTAGCTGTCCCCTTTCAAATTTGCCCGCCGATGTTGGCTCCCTTCCCGCTCAATATTTGGGGAGATGACCAGGGCCTATATAAGTAGAGCTAGCCACCACAGCAAGGGGGAGAGCCTAAACTGATCGAGTCCTCACCCACACAACTTCATCGAGCACAAGAACACCTCAACCTCAGGAGGCTGTTCTTCCCCTTGTACTATTCCTCATCAGCCCAAGAGGCAATCCACCACCACCACACTGGAGTAGGGTATTACACCACAACGGTGGCCCGAACCAGTATAAATCTCGTGTCTTTCTGTGTTGTGAGTTCGTCGAGTTCGTCCGCGAGATCTTAGCAAGCTAGGGCGTGGATCGATAGGAGGGAAAGAACATCGCGCGCACCCCAGAGTTCGAACCTTAAGGGTTTTGCAGGAACCCCAAATCCGACATATGGGATATTTTTTATGAATTTAATTCCGATTTACTGAAGAGAGATATAGCCAGTAGCCCTCAAGGTGTGTGTCGGTCTAAAACCCGAGATGCACCTGAAGGAAAACATCAAACTGCTGATCCTAGTACCCCTTGAGACTTAGGTTGATTCGCAAAATCGGCCTGGGGATCAACTCCTAGCTCGATAGCATACATATGAATAAAAATGTAGTGTAATATATTAGAGGTAATAGTGATCGGCGGACGGGCCCCCTGACAGAGGGTCATGGGAAGTCGCCATGATATATTAGCTTGACGCCTGATAAGTCTCAGATGGTACTTATTGTTGTCCGAAGACGCGCTTGTCCGTAGTTCGGTCATGCCGAACACTGACCACTTTGAATTTTCTGCATTGAATAGGCAATGCAGTAGCCCCCGAGCCACTGGTCGGGTGACAACACCAGATCAGGGGATCGATGTGCCCCTTTAATATTTATAAATAATGAGCGTGATGCCCAGTAGCCCCCGAGCCTTAATGTGGGCACGGGTTGCCGAATTAAGGATCGATGTCTGTTTGACAAAAAAATGCATAATTAACTTCTCGAAAAGAGAATAGAGATCTCTTAAAGGAGCTAGAGCCAGCGAAAGCTGGGCTCGCCAAGGTCGGCCCCAAGGGGTTTAAAAGATGGGTTGCGGTAAATGGATTGTACTCACAATTTTTATTTGTAATGATTCTATGTATCCAAGTACTTTACATCATTAGTGCTCGAATCTGCATTGTACAAAAACTTTGTTGACCGACCATCGGCTTCCACCTCCCCGGCCAGTAGCCAAGGAGTGTTGTTCCTACTTTATAAAGCCTTTATGAGGGCAAAGATTTACGAAAAATAAGGCAATCCGGCCATACAATTTTATAAACAAAGGTACGCGGAGAGATATGTTATATTACTTTTTTTAATGTAAGAAACATCTTTCAAAGAAAATAGTCCGCTATCGGTTCCTTTCCTTGGGTCGTCATGCTTATCATGATCATGAAACCTCACCTCCGATCAATGTGGGAGGAAAATATTGAGGATTTAGGTCGGGGAAAGTTCCCGAACTCTATGGTATTAATGAACCAAAAATTTCACTTCCGTCGTTGCCGACCAATGTGATCCTTTAAGATTGCTAGCTTCCAGCTTCACTCAGCATGAGGTACTAACTCGGATGACCCGGTAGTAACAATCACAGAGGTGCTCCCTTTACCGCCTAACCGAACAGTCGGGAACGTAGGGGTAAGCACAGGAGCCAGGCAACCCAGCTTGGCCAAAATCTTAAGTCAAATTGATCCATATTTATGGCTTGATAAAGATAATTACGGAAGGCAGCGCTCGTATATAGAATACAAATGTTGATGATATATGTTTATTTTGACTCCGTTGCGACCGTTTATTTTTTGAAAGTGGCCCATCGTCGGCTTCTACCCCTTTGTAGATGCTACGTAGGGTGCTTCCGTAATAACAAAACAACCCTTAGCCGAGGTCTCGGTGCCCGAAGGCGGTTGTGTTAGCAGAAATGAGGCAATCATATATGCGGGCTTTATAACTTTCACTTAGTCATAGGAGCTTAAAGTTTGGAGGCCAGTTACTAGCCCCCGGTTAGTGTTCGGCGATAATTGAGGTCAAGCCGTAAACACCTCGGCCAATTTTATGAACGGACCGTCATTTAACACAGGGTGACCCCTATCGATCTTATAGTTTAATAAAGTCATCGGATCACTGACCAGTTTACGCTTATTGTGACAGTCAGTTTTCGGCTTTCTCCACTGAGGCGCTGAACTGTGCGAGCCGGAAGCACAATCGCAGTAGTTCTCCCTTTGCACACCTAGCCGAACAAAGCGGAACGTAGGAGGCAGGCACAGGAGCCGGGCAACCCAACTATTGACCGAAGACACAATTCGAAACCGATGCATATATAGCAATATCCGAGAATATTTTTGCTGAATCTCTAAAGGTGTCCGACGTTCCACTGCGAGACTTATGCTGGAAAAACACAGATAGTTTAAAAGTGCCATAGGCTTGGAAGACCATGGCAGACGGCACAGGCATAGATCCCGGACGGCAAACATATTTGTCGTCTGCCAGCGGACGTCAAACTGTCCGGCTGAACACGTGCCAGCAAAGGCCTTCTTTGCCGTCCGCTTCTTGGAAACGGACGGCAAAGGATTTTGCCGTCCGCCATCCGAGGCCAGCTGATGACAAGGACAGCGGACGGGAGTGTGGTGGCGTGAGAGCCGTTAGGGGGTTAACGGCGCTCTTTGTCGTCTGCCAGCGGCCGGCAAAGAGTCAAAGCTCTTTGCCGTCTGCTGTTAGACAGCAAAGAGCTCAGCTAGGCAGCATTGGGAAGCTGCCACGTGTCCAGCTATGTCGTCCGCCTGCCGATGGCAAAGAGGTTTGAATCTTTGCCGTCTGCTGGCAAACGGCAAGATGACCAAATAGGCAGCCAGTGTTCCTAGTTTGCACAGGTGAGTGCCACGTGTCCTCTTTGCCCTCTGCTAGCAGACGGCAAAGAGGCTATATATCCCCTGTTTTTATTTAAATCCCATTAATTAGACATGGTTTCAAACACAGATATACATGCATACATGTCCAACATATCCAACAGCATGTCCTACAACATATTTCATCAAATCCAACAACATAGTTCAACAAAGTCCAACATATCCATATATACATAACCAGAAACAAGTTTCCAACAACATATCCATATAGACATACATATCCAAACAAGTTTTCATAAACAACAAGGAAGCACCAGAAGAATAATACACTCCATGAATCCAAGCTTCCTCATGTAAAGCAAATCTGCAAATTGGGGAAGATGGAAGTTAGAAGAAGAAGAAGCAGAAGAAGAAGACTAGTTAGAAGAAGAAGAAGACTAGTTAGGTAGGTAAAAATGCCATTTTATTCTCTTTCTTTTTCTCCTCTCCTCTTCTTTATCTTCTTCTTCTTCTAACTAAGGTAGGTAAAAATGCCATTTTATTGCTAAGCTAGGTAAAAATGCTAAGTGTAGGTCATTTTAGAGCTAAGCTAGGTAAATAGGTCATTTTGGAGCTTAGTAAGGTTATTATGTCATTTTCGAGGAAAATAAGCTAAGTCTATATCATTTTGGAGCTAACAAAGATTAGCATGCATTTTTTACCTAAGTATGCTAAGTATGTAATAAATGAACTGAATAAGCTAAGTATAGCTCATTTTTATCTAACTTAGGTAATTATGCCATTTAGGAGGAAAATAAGCTAAGTATCCATTTGTAAAGCAAAACACTAGAGAAAGTTTGCCCTCATCACAAAAAATGTGATGAAAATCACAACCAAGGTAACAATTGATCCAACGGCATAGTGATACCAACCCTCATTATCAATGGCATATTTTCTAATCTTCTTAAGCTCCAGGCGCATTGCATCCATCTTCAAGCGCATTGTATTCATCTTCATCTTGTGATCATCGATGACATCGGCAACATACAACTCCAATGTCATCTTCTCTTCTTCAATTCTTTTAATTTTTTCTTTCAAATACTCATTTTCTTATTCAACTACATTTAACTTCTCGACAAGAGGGCCGGTTTCAAATTTCGGTTCACATACCTCCTAGATTAAAATATCTCTATGTCAACTTGATTGACATAATTGTCATAAATGCGAAATGCAAAAAATAGTTATGAAAGAGAATTTACCACACCGGAATCATAAAGCGGGCGAGGGCTGACCGGGACGGACATCAAGACCATGGCACTATGTATCAGAAACAATCATACAAAGTAAGAAAATTATACATACCAACTAAATAAATCATACAATCATACAAATAACTATATAAATCAAGTACAACATAAAAATTTGAATACCTACTAATCACTATCGGTAATGACGTGCTCATCATCATCATTAATAAATGCATCATCATCATCACTATCGGTAATGACGTGCTCATCATCATCATTAATAAATGCATCATCATGTCGAAGGCCACCTTTACGTAATCGTTCAAGAATTGACAGGTCATCTGCAGCAGTAACTTCTTCTTCTTCTGGCTCTTCTTGTTCCGGCTCAGGGATGAAGTCGGATTCACTATCGTTGTCTACTTCAGTGTTCTGGGGTGGAGTAGAGCGGTTCTTGAAACGTTTTTTTGGAAAGACGTGTTTCTTGGAAGAATTCTCCTTCGTCATATGTGTCTTGGTTAATGTGAGGTTCATAATCCACTTCATTGGGAGGAGGTGGTCTAACACGTGGCGGCACTTCATAAACGACATCCCAACCACTAAGATTTGGATCACTTTGACAGGCCCACGGTAGATAGAAAACTTGGGTTGCCTGTTGAGCCGTAATATAGACATCGGGAACATACAAATGGGTGCTTTGTTTGATTTCGACTAGCCCTATATGTTCATGAGTACTTCTAGTCTCCCTCGGCTGGAACCAATAACATCTGAAGACTACGACGTTTGGTAGGTTTTCACCATAGAATTGAAGTTCATAAATTGCTTCAACTCTTCCATAATACTCGATACCTCCTTCGCCGATAGCATAGACACAACAATTTGTAGTCTTTCGATCAGCCATAGATAGCTCTTTGCCATAGGTACGAAAGCGATACCCGTTGATGTCGTATTTGTCAAATGAATGGACCTTATAGTCAAAACCATTAGCTACTTGTCTCAATTCGGCATCCATAATCTCTGAATTAGCCTACAAGTTTAATACGAAAGGATTGTTGCATTAGTCACAAATTAGCCAAAGAAATGAAAGGGTCTAATGGAAATTGCCATTTTTTTGAACCAAGAGATGAAACCGGGATATTCGGCTCCTTGCTTTGCCAGAAGCACATACTCTTCGACGGAATCGTTTTGGATCACCGCCCCATACGAGAATATTGCGACATATCAACTGCATCAAATATCCAGGAATAAGAGCAATTCAAAGGAATTAGAAGTTGCGAAACATGTACCGAGATCTTACTCAATGTACGGCCGCACTTCTGTTAGGTTGTTGAGGAGATACAGCGAAATGGTCCGCTATTCTTCAACATCCAACGATACTGGTTTCCAACCACTGGCTGGTGCGAGATTTCCTTTGAATAGGCTGAGGTTGGATCCACCCTTTTTAGGCTCGTCAGCATTGTACCAAGGCTTCGGATTATGCAAATGACAATTTTTGGCTTCGTAGTGTGCTGTCACGAAGTTTGCCGCCTCCTCGGTGATGAATGCCTCTGCCATCAATGCTTCTATTCTATGTTTATTTTTACATTTTGCTCGAAGCGTCTTATGCATCCTCTCAGTTGAGTAACACCAACGATTTTGCACAGCCCCCCCCCCCAACGTGCCTCAGTCGGGAGATGTAAAATCAAGTTTTGCATTGGATTAAAGAAGCTTGGCGGAAAGATCATCTCTAACTTGCAGATCAACTCCGGCGCCAACTGTTCCATTTCTTCTAGGAGGCCAGGCGATAGTTCTTTCGCAGAAATAAGACGGAAGAAATAGCTCAGCTCTGCCAGTACTAGCCATTCATCCTCAGGGATGAAGCCACACAACATCACTGGCATTATCCCCTCAATCCATATGTGCCAATCATGGCTTTTTAGACCAAATATTTTCAATTTCTGAATACTCGCGCCCCTCTTTAGATTTGCTGCATAATCATGGGGGAACATCAACTGCATTTTCACCCACAAAATAATTTCCTTCATAGGTTGAACCATGCCTTTCGCTTCGTCCAGTTCCCCTTTCCTTTCGGTTCTTTCATGTTTTGTAACGGTCTATCACATAGCTCCTCTTGATCGACTCTAGCCTTAGTATTATCCTTTGATTTCCCCTCTATGCCGAACAATGTACCAAAAATGGCTTCGGCGATATTCTATTTCATTGTGCATCACGTCGATGTTGTGTGGTCAAAGGAGGTCTTTGAAGTAAGGCAGATCCCACAAGCATGTCTTGTGAGTCCAAGCGTGTTCCTTATTATACCCCTTGAAATACCCTGGACGCTCTGGATCTGGCTCGAGGGCGTTTAACTGATCTAGGGTCTGTTGGCCTGTCAACGCAGGTGCTGCAGAGTGTTAGACAACTCTACCTTTGATGAAGTTCTTCTTGTCTTTCCTGAACTTATGGCCAGAATGTAGAAACGGTCTATGCAAGTCGAAGCACCTATACTTGTGCCCTGCCGTCAGCCAACGAAACTCAAGAGCTCCCTTGCATGTGGGGCACGGGAACCTTCCATGCACACACTAGCCATTGAATTGAAGGAAATATGCCCTAGAGGCAATAATAAAGTTATTATTTATTTCCTTATTTCATGATAAATGTTTATTATTCATGCTAGAATTGTATTAACCGGAAACTTAGTACATGTGTGAATACATAGACAAACATAGTGTCACTAGTATGCCTCTACTTGACTAGCTCGTTGATCAAAGATGGTTGAGTTTCGTAACCATAGACATGAGTTGTCATTTGATTAACGGGATCACATCATTAGGAGAATGATGTGATTGACTTGACCCATTTCATTAGCTTAGCACTTGATCGTTTAGTTTACTTCTATTGCTTTCTCCATGACTTATACATGTTCTAGTGACTATGAGATTATGCAACTCCCGAATACCGGAGGAACACTTTGTGTGCTACCAAACTTCACAACGTAACTGGGTGATTATAAAGGTGCTCTACAGGTGTCTCCAAAGGTACTTGTTGAGTTGGCATAGATCGAGATTAGGATTTGTCACTCCGATTGTCGGAGAGGTATCTCTGGGCCCTCTCGGTGATGCACATCACTATAAGCCTTGCAAACAATGCAACTAATGAGATAGTTGCGGGATGATGCATTACAGAACGAGTAAAGAGACTTGCCGATAACGAGATTGAGCTAGGTATTGAGATACCGACGATCGAATCTCGGGCATGTAACCTACCGATGACAAAGGGAACAAACTATGCTGTTACGTGGTTTGACCGATAAAGATCTTCGTAGAATATGTGGGAGCCAATATGATCATCCAGGTTCCGCTATTGGTTATTTACCGGAGACGTGTCTCGGTCATGTGTACATAGTTCTCGAACCCGTAGGGCCCGCACGCTTAATGTTCTGTGACGATCGGTATTATGAGTTTATGTGATTTGATGTACCGAAGGTAGTTCGGAGTCCCGGATGAGATCGGAGACATTACGTGAAGTCTTGAAATGGTCGAGACGTAAAGATCGATATATTGGACAACTAGATTCAGACATCGGAAAGGTTCCGAGTGATTCGGGTATTTTTCGGGGTACCGAGGAGTTACGGGAATACGAGGAAGAAGTAATGGGCGTCATGGGCCATGTGGTGGAAGAGAGGAGGCAGGGCGCGCGGCCCCCCTAGCCCAAACCGAATTGGACTAGGGGGACGGCCCCACTTTCCTCCTTTTCCTCCTTCTCCTTCCTTCTCCTTCTCCTCCCTCCTTTCCTCCACCTAGAAGGAGTAGGAAAGGGGAGTCCTACTCCTACTAGGAGGAGGACTCCTCCTCCTTGCGCGCCCTACAGGGGCCGGCCAGCCTCCCCCCTTGCTCCTTTATATATGGGGGGCAGGGGGCACCCTAGAACACAAAAGTTGATCATTGATCTCTCCCAGCCGTGTGCTGTGCCCCCCTTCACCATAATCCACCTTGGTCACACTACTAGAAAAAGTCTTACTAGTGGCGCACCAGTTTTGCCTACTAATGGCGCACTACTGGTGCGCCACTAGCACCACGCCACTAGAATATTTTAGTAATGGCGCACCACAGGTGCGCCATTAGTATCCCACAGGTGCGTCAGCCGTATCTGGTATACTAATGGCGCACCACATGGAAGTGCGCCATTAGTAACAAATTTTTTTGAAAAAAAAATCGTTTTTTCTTAATCTCAAGTCACTATTTCACATATGAGATATCAAACACATATATATACAACAACCATCCATATAACAATCATATCCAACACACAAGTTTCAACATATATACATACATAGCCAACACATAGTTCCATCGTTACATATTACAAAAGTTTCACATTGTTCATCCAACACTGTTATCCATAAATTCACAAAAGTTTCACATTGATACAAAATAAAAACACAAATGGAAAAGAAGCACTCCATCCATGCAAGCTTCCGTGAATTAAATCAAATCTGCAAAATGATAAACAAGAAGTTAGAAGAAGAAGAAGAAGAAGAAGAAGAAGAAGAGAAGAAGAAGAAGAAGACTAGAAGAATACTAGAAGAAGAAGAACACTAGAAGAATACTAGAAGAAGAAGAAGAAGAATAAGAAGAATAAGAAGAAGACTATAAGCTTATTATGTAATCTTGATCATTTTGTGCTAACATAAGTAATTTTGGAGCTAACCTATAGGAAACAAAGCATATAAGCTCTCTAAGTTAGCATATTAGAGCCAACTTAGGTAAAATGAAGCAAACCTATGTCATTTTGGAAATGAAGAAGAGTAAGAAAAATAAGAAGACTATAAG
>NC_057811.1:54101138-54106857 GCF_018294505.1 Triticum aestivum
TGCTAACATAAGTAATTTTGGAGCTAACCTATAGGAAACTAAGCATATAAGCTCTAAGTTAGCATATTAGAGCCAACTTAGGTAAAATGAAGCTAACCTATGTCATTTTGGAAAAGAAGAAGAATAAGAAGAAGACTATAAGCTTATTATGTAAACTTGATCATTTTGTGCTAACATAAGTAATTTTGGAGTTAACCTATAGGAAACTAAGCATATAAGCTCTAAGTTAGCATATTAGAGCCAACTTAGGTAAAATGAAGCTAACCTATGTCATTTTGGAAAAGAAGAAGAATAAGAAGAAGACTATAAGCTTATTTTGTAAACTTGATCATTTTGTGCTAACATAAGTAATTTTGGAGCTAACCTATAGGAAACTAAGCATATAAGCTCTAAGTTAGCATATTAGAGCCAACTTAGGTAAAATGAAGCTAACCTATGTCATTTTGGAAAAGAAGAAGAATAAGAAGAAGACTATAAGCTTATTATGTAAACTTGATCATTTTGTGCTAACATAAGTAATTTTGGAGCTAACCTATAGGAAACTAAGCATATTAGAGATAACATAGGTAACTAAGTATATATATATATATCATTTTGGAGATCTGACATACCTGACATAGTTCAGTTCTCATTGTTCTTCTCCTTCTCCTTCCTCAGCCTGATGCGCCAAGAGCGGCGAGGCGGTGGAGGCAGCTGTGGGATGTAGTCTTCTACCACAATTGGCGTGGTCATGTCGCCCAGCTGTGGGATCGCCGGCGCCACCACTGGTGCGTGGTCATTGTCAGGCACCACCACCATCGCGAGGCCACCTTCAGGCAGGACGGGCACGACCATCGCTAGGTCATCCTCAGCCACCACCATCTCTTGCCCATGGTCAGCCACCACCATCTCTTGCCCATGGTCAGCCACCACCATCTCTTGCCCTTGGTCAGCCACCACCAGCGCTAGGTCATCCTCAGCCTGATGCCCATCGTCATCCTGCAGCACCTCATCCCCACTCTGCTCCTCTTCTCCCCACTCCAGTCCGGATCATCCTTCTTGCTGTCTTTGCTGCTGCCAGAATCGCTGCTGCTTTCGCTAAAGCCAGAATCGATGTTGCTTTTGCTACAGCCATAATCGCTGCTGCTTTGGCTGTAGCCAGTGTCGCTGGTGCTGCTCCCATTGCCTGTCCAAATGCAACAATGACCGTTAACAATCGATGTGAGAAAAAGCCAAATGTAGAGGAATAAGAAGAGGCAGAACGCACTGGCATCTTCGTCGTCAGCGTAGCGCATGCGACACATAGTCGTGTTGAAAACCTTCACGATGAGCATTGTGGCATCATCGTCGTACCTGAAGAGAAGAAAGTACCCGGTCCGCAGGTCTTAGGCACTGTAGAACTTCTCCCGGCCACGGCACAGGTACATGTGGCCCTCCTCGATCACCAACTCCACGTCCCACAGCCTGCGAACCCCGCTGCCGGCCTGTCGGAGCTTCACATTATCTGGCGGATCTTCACCTAGCATGTTCATAAAAGTGTCAGGCAGCCTTTGCAATTTGGGACAAGGAGTGATGTAGCCAACAACAGAGTTATCATAATGAGATGGGTGAAGGGGAGATCTCTCGTTTTATATACCTACCTCGTGGCTGATACTGAAGTCCCAAGTATGACACTGAAGAACTAGAAAGCATCCAACTCGTACTCCGGTGAGGCAGAGCGGCGGTGGCTGCTTCCCCCCATCTCTGATAAGCAGCACAAGAGACCAATTAGTACCCTTACAACATTATAGCAGCATAAATTTTGAGCAGAAGATAATGAACTACACCAATGCACTTCCGAAGTTCCCGCTTCCCACCCATGATGTTGTTAAGCGAGGACTAGTGCCAAATGCATTTTCGGTACAAAAATACATCACAGGCCACTATGTTATTTAATATCATTCTTCTCGAAGACTAATGATTGTTACATCCTACTAAAATGATGTTCTATCCTCAGAGATGTCTTGTTGCGTAGGGCATCTAGGTCGTACTGCGTTAGTGCGCGGCGTGCTAGCTGCCGGTGCAGCGTGCACTCACCTCGCGGGCCAGTGCACTGTCGGCACTGCTCGCGGACTCGCCTCCGAACACCGGCAATCGAGCGACGAGTGGCGCTGGTGGACCTCGCCCACCATACACTGATCTCGAGCTATAAAATGGTCGCGGTGCTCCTTTCTTCTTCCTCACACCTGGCCTTGCTTCTACTTCTTCTTCCTTCTCCTCCATTGCTGTTAGCAGGAGCTCGAGACGAGGCTCTAATGGCGGAGGCGATGCCGGATGGGTACGTGGTCCTGGTGTGTGGAGGTTTGGCGACGTTGCTGGGGTTCTCCGTGCTCTTGTGCGCGATGATCCTGGATGATCGTCGTGATGCTGCCGCTCGAGTGTTAGCTCTTCGCGGTGGCGGCGATCACGAGGATTAGGTGCGGCATCGAGTGCTAACTGCTGTCGGTTTGTTGGGGCAACTCGCGCCCGAATGGTTACTCACAAATCTCTCTTACTGAGACTGTGGTGTCCTCGGGTGTGATCAGTTAGGCGCAAAATGTGTACGAGGATTTGTAATTAGCGCACGAGGTCGAGTGGTTGTGGTTGTGAGTCTGCTGTTATGGTGCTGCGCGAATAAAAATCTATGTCGTGAAGATATATACGCTGCAGCAACTCGGGGAAAGAAATCTCATTACAAAATTTATCGTGAGTGAAAAAATTAGTTAAATCAAGATTTACAGCAGCAAAACTGCTCACATAATTGAAACCAAATATTTGGTATGCCGCACAAACTTTGGATACCACGCACAAGTTACAACACATAAATAAATACTGGGATAATAAACATAGCGGCGACGTCTACAATGAAAACGGCAAAAGGACCGGGTCCTGAGAAAACGTCTCTGGTACTGGGGCGCACTCTTCTTCTATCGGGGGAAGCGGGTTGACCAGTCGATGAACGCGTCTCTCCTGGTCAGGCCTCAGTGGTCTGCCAATTGCGATCTGAGGATTTAAATCAGCGAGGCTCTCGAGATAACCCATTACCCGCTGAGTCAAACGCTCCTGAGCGATCACATACTGGGCAAGGTTGGCCAGTACTGGATCCCTCTCAATTCGTCCACCGGGAAAAGATGCTACTTCTCCGGGTACTGCACGACTCGGAAAATAATAATATCCTCGTTCGCTGGCATAGGGTACCGCGAATCGAAGACGAGCGAGCGCTTCGTACGCAGCAGCTTCTATGGCCATATGCGGAGTCGGCATGGATTTCCCCACGCAGGAAACTTCCGTTGGGTCTTGGTTTGGGTTTGAGGGAGGGATGTGCACCACTGCCCAATACTTCGAGGTGGATGGGGTGATCCTCGATTTGAGCAACTCGTACTAGGGAGGATGGATGGCACTCATGGTACTGCAGGTAAAGTCCCACAATAATTTAACAAAACTACCCGGGGTTGCGTCTGGGGTTCTCAGATAAATACTGGGGGTCGGCATGGCAAAGAAGAGGCTGTGCGTGTTGTGCACAAGGTGAGGGGTACTTGGCAAGGTCACGAGGTGGCCTTTTATATAGCATTGGGGCTGGGTTATTTACCATGGTGAATGGTAACTGGTTTGGGGTCGAGGTCAAAGCCACAGATACACATATCTCATAAATGTGACGCATTGCTGTGGGTGTCGTCGGGTGTGGTTTTGGTAGCTGCGCCCGGAATTTAAAAGGTGCATCTGTACGCTGACGTACTTATGCATGGCTACTACTCCAAAAATAGGGGCGCACAAGCAGACAATATTTAATAATGGTGATACAGGATCACACAATTACAAAGCGTAGGAATACTAAGGCTCGATACTACTTGAGCGACTTAGTCTACTTCGTTAATGTCTAAGTGGGCTGGCCTTGTGGACGCCGAGGCTTCTCCACGGGTTTCACCGTCAGGATTAGCCGGTTGAGGTTGAGGGGCTGCAGGGTCGGGGTAGCGGTGATGACCATCGCGGGGGTTGTTGGCCACAATCCCGTTGGAACGTGTTCCCAAAAGGCGACGAAGCGCTTCTGGGGACACCAAAGCATTCTGGTTGATGGCTGGGACGGACCTCAAGGGCTCGATCGGGTGTCCGAACAGCACGACTGGGTTGTCGGCGTCGGGCTCCACTTCTCCTCTTGCCGGGGCTCGGCGAACCAGTTCTCCATGAGCTGTGATCAGATCAAGGGTGATTTGATCGACAGTTGCTCTAGTGCGCTTACATAGCGCACCAGATGCAATAGTGCAGGATCTGTCTCGTGATCTCCGTTGGCAACCTGGGACGGCCTACCATACCCGTCACGACTGGGGTAGTAGTAGAACGAGCGACAGTTAACTCTGGGCGACAAGTGCCGGAGTTGAACTATAGCTTCTCGAGCTGCCAGTTGGATGGCTTGTGGCTCAAAGGAAGTTGTCCTTCCAGTGAACCTGTAGGGGCGTTCTGGCGATAGACCCCTACCATAGATGTCTACAGTGGCCCAGAACTGACAGCTCTCACCGCTCATGAGTCCTTGGTACACAACATATTCTGGGGGCTCTTCTAATGCATAGGCACGGCGGGTGAGGTTTGCGAGCACGGTCACAAAACCTCCAAGGTTGGTTGCTGTGGTCTCATTGTGAACAATGGGGCCAGGCATCGTGGCTTGGTTTGGGAAAGAGGCTGTGCTGTGCTGGGTTGAGGCTAGTGTGCCCTTTTTATAGGAAAAAGGGGAGGGAGTCTTCCTTCGCACGCTTGCGAATGAGACGTGTTAGGTGTTGGTCACTGGCGCATGATCGACGGGCTAGGCTGATAGGTTGGGCACCGTCTGCCGAAAGGCGTCGGGTCACTGTGGGGCTATCTTACGCGAGAAGCTTGGCCGACATTAGGTTAAGGTCTGGTGGTTTGGTTAACCTAGGTTTGTTGACCTGGCTAAGATAGGATTAGCCAATGGTCAGCCTGGCTCTGATACCAAGTCTGTCAGGACCGGTTTTTTGTGATATTAATTTCCCAGAAAACGGCCTTTGTGCTCACCAGCCCCAGGATTACTGTTAGCTGATGAGGCACCAACTTGATACAAGAATTCCAAGCAAAGTACAAAATATGTAGTACAAGACCATTGTGGCCTAGGGGTACAACACTTGGTTTCTAGTGGTTGATGGCGGAAGCGGTTTGTGGTTCATCTGCGTCTATGGGACTCCATTTCCCACAAGAACAGCTGACCAGGATAACTCCTATCTTCGCGAGGCTGCTATCACCTTTACATGGGTTCCGGGGCTGTCGTCGCAATGCTCTCTCCATGCAAGAAATCTGGCCAAGACAATAGCCAGGGACAAGCCAGTGAGTACGTTTGAATGTACTCGCAAACATCAAGAACACGGGTATAATATAACAAGGGGTAATCATGCTCCGAAAATATTTTATGATGATAACGTCTACCACGAAATCAACGGAATCTGTGATGCACGCATGCAGGTAAAATATGAACATGTGATACGGGAGTAGAAATAGAATGCACTGATCGAGTGTCTGAAATGACTCCTCGAAAGGGTGCAAATGAATTAACAATGCCGCAGTCGGGCGTCTGAGCGACACCACATAAAGGGCTTATAAAGAATAATTAAATAACAAGCATGCCGCAGTCGGGCGTCTGAGCGACACCACATAAAGGGCTTATAAAGAATAATTAAATAACAAGCATGCCGCAGTCGGGCGTCTGAGCGACACCACA